>NW_009970725.1:2423601-2424892 GCF_000747805.2 Chaetura pelagica
AAAAAAAAAAAAAAAAAAAAAGTAAAGAAAAAATAAAAAATGTATATATATGACTGGTTTTTCCCCCTCTTCTTGGTTTGAGTTTTCCCCAAGTTTTGCACAAGTTGCAATTATGCCCTTCCCAATATAGTTATTTATTTATTTTACAGATATTTCTTGTCAAATAGCCATTGTAATGACATTTACTGTATCCTAACATAAAACCCCTGAATCGTTGTCATATGGCAGTGATACAAACTCTTTATTTTTACTACGTGCTTAAGCAAGATTACTACACTGTGCAATTTTCTTTACAAAAGCAACAGATACAGGGAGACTTTTTTGGAGCTTATTAAGGATGAGATTAATCTAGGTGCTCTGAATTGCCCTGCTACAGAAGCCTACACTTATCCCCTAAGTTTGAGAAGAGGTCTTGACCTAGGCATCTAGTTACAATAAGCAATGTTACCAACTTTATATCTTCAATACTGTATACAAAAGTACTGGAGCTAGCTATTTGTACAATTTCTGAAGCAGGAACAAATTTTGTTAAGTGACAAATAATACCTTTTCTTGCTTCTGAAAGAGCCTCTTTCCTGCTTTATCATAAACTGTGAATCATATTTCCAAGATTGTCCAGGTATAAAATTCCAAATACTGCGTTAATGCAGTGCTAAAGTAACATATAGTCCAGACAGTGCCTAACACAAAATGCCTACAAATACATTTGACACAAATCTGTTTGACACAAATACTGTGTATAATGTGTGTGCTTCTTGACAAGCCAGTCAAAAGGGCATTTTATAATACTGTTCATTGATTTAGTCTTTCAGTAAAGAAAGTAATGTCTGTGATGGTATTCTCAGCTGGTCTCTAGTAAGCATGGTAGGATGCAGAGCTTACCAGGACCAGTAGAACATACACATTACATAGATTGGTATCAATAAACAAGCAACTGGACTTAGTCAACTTAGACTTCTCAGATATATTAGAAACAGTATTAGAAACAACTGTTGCAGCATAAGGTTAACTGTTTCCCTTGCTAACAAACACTTCTTAGGGCCTCAAATACAGGAAGATACTTAGACATAAGTATTTGCTATAATTCCTTCTCCTTTCTTGCACTAGGCATACTAATTTCACTCTCAGTCTTTGCTACACTGCCTGCAAACCACCACCACCACTAACTCATTTTACTAGATTCATTAGGGAGATACTCAGTAAAATCAGTAACCCAATTTTATTCTAAAAAATAGCTGGCCTCTGATGCAGTTGAAGTTAGCTGCAAGCATATCAACCCTCAGAGGAAAGC
>NW_009970725.1:2424992-2446300 GCF_000747805.2 Chaetura pelagica
AGTATACTTTTTTTTCATTATACAAACTAGCTTAATGAGTAATATTAATATAACACTTGGCCTAAATCACTGACAGTGCAAGTGGTGTGGACAATCTCTTGGATTATACAATTTATACAAAGTAAAACTTTGTTTACATGGTTAAGCTTGCTTTATTTTTTAATGGACAAGTTGCTTCGCTTAGCATTTAAGGTGTTTCTTGCACCAGTAAAATCAGAACCTACCTAACACAGTAGAAGTAATATTTTTCCTTTGAAAAAGATTATGATCAGTAAGAATTTTCCTCTTTATTGACCACTTATTCCTCAGAGTTTTCCATATTATTAGGCTGTCAAAGCAGCAAATTTATATTCTTTACTGATTAAATTGTAGCGACAACCACTGAACAAGATTCTTGCTCTCTATATAACAAAAATGTATCAAAGGTAAACACAGATTGATCGTTATTCATCAGTCCTACTGAATAATAAATATTGGTTATAATCTTATTCTCAACAAACATGACAAGAAAAATACTACTCCACCAGAATTATTTTTAAATTAGCTTTAAGGCTTTTTAAGACAGTCTGTATTTTAAGACAGCCATTTTTCATGTGTGATTTAACTCAGCTTTTTTTTTTTTTCTTTTGTAAGGAAATAAATTGTTTAACTACAAATAAAAAAGCATAAAACAACAGATATTTGCACAGAGTGGATGAAAGCCAGCAAATAATTTCAGAAAGGTTTTCCTGTCTGATCAAAATGCAAAATAATCTTTCATCAGCAGAAATAGAACTTATAAACATTCCAAAAGCATAAATGACAAGCAACAACCAATAATGGTACAACTTCAGCATATATCCAAATGAATCTCATTAGCTTCCTTAATTATTCAAACACAGTACAGCCTGCACAAATAGGGAGCTGAGCGTTTTCTTCATACGTTCTCACAAAACACTGTGGGTAAAAGCTTTCACATGTGACTTAAAAATCTCACTTACCTGTTGCACCATTGCAGAGGCAACCACAAATAAAACAAAAAGTACACATTCACCCTACACTATCGGTATTTTATCATCAATATCTCTGTCATTTTAGAGAAGGTATTTATGTCACAGCTTTCATACGAGATCTTATTTATGTACTATTTAATCTCACAACATAATCCAGTTAAAAGCTGAAAGCATTACAAAATCTGTTTTCATACATAATTTCACCAATGGTCTCAAGGGTGTCTCATCACCATGAGTGGCAGTCTTGTCACCTTCCAATTGCATGTTGAATAATGCAAATGCTCCTCTGTAAAGTTTTCCTCAATGGATGCAACTGGCATTCTGTAACAGTGAAAACAGTCCCTATGGACTTTTCAAATTCCCTGCATTACAATAAGCCTAACATTTTTTGGTAGTTAGAAGTGCTATATTCCTTAAATATGCAGAAAACATTAGGTTTTGTTTAAACCCTATTTCACAACACACATTTCAAATAACATTATGATCCTTTGAAGTGTAATACACTGTCAGAACAGCTGTGTGCCAAACCAGAAAAGCTAAGCTTGAAAGTAATGCTCATCTTCTCACAATTCTGTTGTTGTAGAGGATAGACTGGAATACAAAGCAGCGACTATATATAAACTGCAACCAGTTTCTATATATTTTGAAGGTTATTTGCAAGATCAAAAAAAGAAACCCACAACAAAACAAAACAAACAAACAATAAAATAACTCAGAAGATCTTACATAATAGTATACAAACTTATTTCAAAGCATGTGTTTAAAATGAAGATAGCAGGAGGTCAGATGGGGCCTGGTTCTGTCCTCTTCTCAGGGACAGGAATAGGTAAAGCAATACGGACAAGCTCAAGCCAGCCTGTAAGGAAGCACCTCAATGCTAGTTTTCATGCAGTACAGGTCCCATGTTTTCCTACCCAGAGATGCTCAGCAGAATGAAGGTCATGGCTCCACCTTGTCCTTTTCAAACTTTCTCATGAAATAAAAAACTACAAGCAAAATCTCATTCAGTGGTGAAGCAACAAGAGCACTTTCTCATAAGAGGGAGGATGACCCACACCACTGTGCAGCTGTGCTGAAGTAGAACAATTGAGATGTGGAAGGAGAGGTGGTAACAACATTTCGTATTACAGGGATGCTCAAAGCACTCCAGTGATGAGTAAGAGTCTAGTCTGAAAGAAATTACCCTTCTCCTGCTAATTCCCCCACAGAATCTTAAAATATTCAATTCGTTCCATTAATTATGGGCATGAGGATGTTTATGCAGTCACACAATGCTGAAATGAAATGTTTGCTACTTCACTGGAAATGTATTAACTAAACGTGGGCAGCAGACAACACAAGGTCATTTTGATAGGAGCTGAGTTTCTTCTTTCTTCCTTATTGTAATAAAGATTAAGCTTTTATTACACATCATGGAAGCAGGAGGAGGCCTGTTAATTGTATTCTCTTTCTGTGGAATATTATTGCAATGAAGAACTTGAATGGCTTTAAGAAAAGTGCTGCCTTTGATAACCACAGTTGACCAACAAAGCCATAATGACAACATATTTGTCATTGACATCATGATGATCTGTTTACCAGTAAATCAGAGTTATCCTTCATTGGACTGAACAAATTTATTATCAAATTATACAATATTATAAGTTAGCTTGATTACCTGAAACAGAGTAATGGAACTGATGTCACTCTCACAGTAAAATATTTCAGACATCACTTCGGAGGATGTTTACTTGGTCAGTTGCTGTGGTTCATTACTTACGAGAAACAAATGACTTAATTGAATCTCTGTAAGTTGATGGCTCCCAACAATTATTTAATTAAGTAGATGGGAGAAAATGCAGCCACTAAGGGCTACATGCTAAATGGCAAAGGCAAAGAGCTACATATTCAATTTTTAAAAAGGAAGGTTAAGCTATGTTAAATTTATATTTACTAAATTATCTGTTAAAATAAATAACCTAGCAAGGCAAAGAAATGTAAATATTTACTGTTTCTGAACACTTAATTAATCAAATATCACAAATATATCACAAAGTAAACTTATTTCTGCACGGGTAAAGTGTTTACTAGAAGCAAAAAAAACCCAACGTGACTCTAGAAAGTAACTTTTACAGACTACATAGTAAAATCAACTGTAAAAGCTGAAAGCACCCCCAAAACATTCCCAGAAAAGCTTTCCCTGGCCAGAGACAGCCCCCATGCACATCTCTGTACAACAGGTTTGCAAGACTTCAGAAAAGTCATCCTACACTCCTCTCTCCTCATCTTCTTCCAGAGAAAAATCAGCATTCAACTGACAAACATTTCCAGCCAGCCAAAGAAAAATATAGGGCATGCTTTAAAACAGTAGGAAGCAAATCTCAAGAGGCAGTTCACAACAAAATAAAAAATAATTTAAAAATGGCTGAAGCCTTGTCTGTTGGCAAATGCCTCAACAATCTAAAAAACAAATTGGAGCTGAGAATAAAATCAATTTGTGACTATGAAGAACTCTATTGATGGATAGATGGATTCGATTTCTATTTCCTGAATTGCCACATTACTTTCCAGGGGATATCTAAACAAGCTTGCTAGTCTTCATGTACTGACCTGAAATGAATCAAGTTCCATCTTTAGTTCATTTAATGTAACCCAAAGCTCTTCTGAATGGATATTAAACCGTTGCTCCCTACAAAGCTCTATTCTGGAATAGTTTTAGTTATTGCAATGTTTTCATTTCAGAATGATACGGGGAAAAGCTACTATAACTGTGCAGTCCCATTAAGTTTTTGTGGGGTTTTTTAATCTGTTTTTCAGCCTTTTATTATCAGAATTTAAGTATGGAAATATAATTAAGAAGCATCCACTGAACTAAATGTAGGTACAAAACCACCTATACCATAGTATTTTTAATCTGCCTGACTTTACAATACATCCTCATGCAGTAAATACTTCAGGAACCTTCAACGAAACAAAATGAGACTAATTACTACTCGTGTGAGGTAATTAATCGTGCCTGTCAATATTTTAGAGTGGAGAGAGCTGAGACAGATTAGCTGTTAAATTGAACAGTTAATTACAAAAACCCAGTTCTCCTCCCTTCATCACTGTGGACATGGATTTAGAGGCCAGCTTCTAGTTCAGCTCTCCTACTAACTCTGCCAAACCTGTCCTTGCTCTCCCTGCTTATCTTCACCAGCTCACCCAGCTCAGCCCCCCCACAAGACCCTTCCTCATTGTGTTTCTCTTAGCATTTTATTCTCCAGATACTGACCCATCCTGTCCAGGTTTTTTAATTTGTTTCTAGACGCAGCCTGTTTTAGTAGCTGTGCCAGGCTTTAGCAACTAAACCTGGGAGCTGCTCTTACTTTCAGATGTTTTTTCTGTGTAAATGGGAGAGAGGGAAGCTGAAGGAGGAAGAGAACATCTGAATTTAACCTAGCATGACAAATGAAACTGTTTAGCTCAAATATTCAGGATAAAAATAGCAAAGCAACTTGTGAACTCCGGAAAAGGTCTCCTGAATCAAGTTCATTCACCCAAAAAAACATGTATGTGTATTTATGTGTGTATATATATTTAAAAACCCTGTTCATTTAGTTATAAATGACTACTCAGAACTCTCTTGATTGTCTTGGTCATACAATCAGACAGAGACTTAGCTCATCTTGCTCAGACAATGAAAGCTCTTTGAGTTATACTTCAGATCTGTAGTACATTTTAATGTACTCCATGCTCCAGTTCAGAAGTTTGTTTCTTTCCAGAGAAGTATTTATTGCCTTAAATTGCATTAGATCTTCTGGTCTCTCTCTCTCTCTCCTTTTTTTTTTTTTTTTAATAATTTTTTACTTTTAATTTTCATTCTCAGCTTGCTCCAATACTTTACACAGGACATTGTTTGCTACAGTAGGCATCTTTAGATATCAGAAATCCTACAGCACTTTTTTTTCATTTGGTTATAAGGCAGTAGTGCACACATACAGTTCATTACTAAATTTCAGTTCTTTAATCCTAAATTGTCTGCTTCCCAGTAGCAGATACTATCAGGTATTTTCTAAAAATACCTGAAAAAAAAAAAAAAAAAAAAAAGCATTTTGCTCTCACACAGAAAAACTGTCCATAACCTAGTAAAAATGAGGGCAGATCAGCAAAACTGTGAACCTGTTCAATAAGGGATTAAAGCAGCAGTCCAGAATGTTTAGCTTACTTCAGAGATCCTAAGTTACACTTTTAGTTTCTGGATGATAAAAATATCAAAATAAGGAGGTTTTGGCATGCATAAGGTCAAACTAATTTTCTTTAATACAAAAGTACTTATCTGAATTATTCCATTCCCTATAAAAAATGTGCTAAAACATTAAAATGCTACTGTCAGCCATTTATAAGTAATTCCATTTTATGCCCTATATCAAACCAAATAAAACAGGTGTATCTAAAACAGGTCTATAAGATACATGTATCTGTATATCATACAAAAAAAGTTAACTCAATTGTACTTCAGAATAAAAAAATCAAATAACTTTTTTTCACAGAGGGACATTCACTTCAGTATTTGTGTGGGATATGCAACCAATGTTCACTATTTCATTTCACTATTTCCATTCTCAGTGTGGCTCCATGACTTATTTTACCAACAAGTGACATTGCAAGTCATTACGTTGCAAATTTGTGAGGATTCTGATTAATTTGTTAGTAGATTTCCACCTAGTCAGTGAATGCTGCAACACTTAGTGCAATATAGGTATGTCATCATACTATTGGACTGGGTCATGACACATAAGACTAAACTGGATAAAAAGCTATGCTTAGTGGTTTTAACACTTGAACGTGCATTCTTAATAACTTTATCTTTTCATTTAAAACAAAAACAAAACAACAAACAGAGACATACATATGTATATATTTTAAGAGAAAAACCTAAAGCCACTTGGTAACACAAGGAAGGTAGCCAAATTTTCTGGTTCATGCAACTTCTTTTCCACTACACAGACAAAATAATGTTGCAGGTGCACTGCAATTTCTGGGAGAGATTTGTGAAGAACCATAATTTTTATCTGCTTTTCCTACCAGTCAGAAAACTTAATTTGACTTTCTAGGTGTCAGAAGCCATGCTTATATGTATTTCATGGCTGGAAAAACATGAAATGCCTATCATCAACAGAAAAAAATATGAAGCTAAAAATGTTGTTGTCATTAGTACCACTCAGTTTCACCTGAAAGATACAGTTTCTAAAAACTGTAATCTTTCAAGAAACTAAATAAAATTAAAATAAATTACTAACTAAGTTTTTATTCTGCAGTATGTTTGAAGAAATGTTCAACAAATAAATATTTTGAGGTTTTGAAATGAGTGTGAAATGCTATTTTCATTTCTTTTAAAAGTATTACAGAATAAAATATTAAATATTGGTTTTAATATTTGTCTTTTTCTGGTACTCTATTCAGATGAATACTGAGTATTTATGATCAGAGGAACAAAAATCAAAGCACTGAATGCTTAGACAGAGCAGCTCTACTCTTTTCCCATGGAAATGTTATCAGAAACAAAAAGGAAGGTATATTATTTCAAGGTTTATTCTCAATACATAATGTAAAAGCTTAAAAAAAAGCCAGCAAAACATCGCTGTGGTGACTATGGGTATGCTATAAAATTATTAAGATAGACTTATTCAGAAACTGAAATTTAACAGTCATTTTCTTGCTGAACACAAATGATTTATGTGCAGAGAATCTGTCTCCTGTGATTACTGGAATGTGGTCTCACAAATCCCCCAAATGCCAGAAACACTCAAACAAACTGAGTTTTGATCTACATCACAACCTGTGCTGATCTGTGCCATGCAAACTGAACCATAAACTTGGCCACTTAATCTTGGCTATGAATAGAAAGAATGCGGAATTTCAACAAGCCTACCTGTAGACTGGACTAATAAATTAATTCTTCCAGAAGGAAAATACTGCGATCAGGAGACAGCCAAATTAAGCCAGTTAGAACAGAAATAGATGAAGATTATAGAACTATAAAGGGTTTGTACTTTTGATTTTTCTTTCCTTAGGATACATGTTCTGCTGGTTTTAATTGCTCAGAAGAGTGGCAATTTATAAAGAACTTGGTTTATTAACACTGGCAGAATTTTTTTCTAAACCACTTCATTGACAGCTGTTGTATGACCTTCAGTGTTACTCTTAGCACTTCCTTCTTTGCAATCCTATCACTGAATGTTTGAGGAAAAAATTCTGTAAGCACACAGGTGTGGAGATCAGCTTCGGTGAGCAACCAGGGAGAGACTGCTCATGGAAGAATTAAGTTTATCTGAAAAACTTAGTATTAGTAATACAAAACTTAGAAGGTGGTTTCTCTGCAGGCAAAAGGAGGGCAGCTCATGACAAGGCATGCATAGAGAACTATGGGTGGCTACAGTTCAGTAATGTTTTTTGGAGAATGAGTACAAAGTAAGTTCTGCTTAGAAATGGGGTTTGGTTGGCAAGATATAGATATAAATATAAAAGGAGGAAAAATGGAAATATGGAAGATTTAAGAATGTTTAAAATACAGTTTCTTTGTTGAGAAACAAACCTCTTGATATGCCAAAATGTATGTGGAGGAAAAATAATTTCAACATTTCATTTCATTCCTGAAGTTATCCACATTTCCAGAAGCTATAAATGTCTCCTTATGTTCTGGTCAGTCATTTTTAAACCTAACATAGTTTCCATTTTACTGGCTCAATTTTTAAATGTGTTTTACTTTATCTTCTACTCTAGATGAACTGACACATCACAAAACCCTCTGGCATAAAGGACAAGCAGCACCCCTACTTGAACAGGCCTTGGACACATTTTCTCTGGCTGAGTTGTGCATTCAAAAATCCAACCTGTTCCTGCACTGTTTGAGCAAAACAAGAGCTCAGGGCTGGAAGAAAAGAAGGAGGAATGAAAAGAGGCTTAAAGACAACACATTAAGGAAATCTGGAAATGTATAGCAGTGAAAACTGTCTGGATCAAAGTTCCACTCTGCATTTGTCTGGTACCTGTGAGAAACTCCTGATGGTATTATGAAGGCAGCCCTCTGAACTAACACAGCTTGGTGTCCTGAATCAACAACTCCCTATTGAGCTTATCAGCAACAATCAGATGGTCCATGATCTTATGCTACACCCAGACAAGGTTATATTTCCATGCAATTTTGGAATTTGAGAGGGTTTTCCAGGATAAAGCTATGAGGAGTTATTTGATTTATGCATTCACTTCCTAGCTAATACAGGGAAGAGAATCTATTTTGACATCTGTTGACAAGCTGAAATGAACTGTCACTGCTAACAGTACTGCATGCTGCCCTCTGAAAGGCAGCAAATTATGCTCTTTTCTGCAAAGGCATCAACTAGTACCCCAAAAGCAAAGCAGCTGAGAATCATGACCAACCTGGTGCCAAGGTTGCACTAGTTTAAAACCTGTATTCAGACTAACATTAAGTCCTGCATACACAGTCTTATGTAGACACAAAGCACCTTATGCTTCAACAGTTACTGCCAACCAATGGAGAACTTTGCATCCCCTTAATGAATGCAATGATAAAACAGGTATTTCAGCAGGTGTGCATTGCAGATCAGCTTCTGGTTTTTATCTTTAGCTCTAAAACCACAGAAAGCAGTGATTACCAAAGCAAGCTCCTGGTTCTGATGAAGCAAAACTATAGAATGAAAATTCAATTCAAGATTCTAGTTTAAGAAAAAATTAAAAAAATTAAAATTACAACTGTAATGGATGTGTATTACACATAATGAGAGGGTAATGCAAAGGTGTTTGATAATTTGTCCCTTTGTCAACCAGCAGAATGTGAATATCTATGTGTAACATGGAAATAGATTTATTATCCAAAACTCTCTTTCAAAATCACAACTTAGTTTTTTTACATTACTTTTAAGAAACAAAACAGACTGTATAAATGTTGAAAGTAACTGATACAGAGTCACAATACATGGAAAAAGGGTTATATGGAGTTCTGACTGAGACATTGAAGTACCAGGGACAAACAAGAAACAGGTTAGTATTTGTAGCATATGAAGTTTTCAGACAGTTTCAGTGGTAACCTTCCTTACCTACTCTACATTCCAACTCTTTTATGCTGTCATCAGAACTGAAGGCATCCTAACATTTCATCTGAGCTGATACAACTTTGATTAGCTGGGACAGAAATATTTTTCTACTGAGAAACATGTAAAAGTGGCATGAACTCACTAACACAATATCAAAATCTGCCACTTGGCTCATTTTTGTTCTTGGACACATGATAAATATTTTGTGAAAGATCATAAATTGTTGAGATGAATGTTTTGAAGAAGCCAGAGTCACACTTTCATTGCAATTCCTCTGCTAATAAATTATTTAGAAGAACAAAATGTCATATAGTACACAAAAAGACATTAGATAATTTATCATTTTTGTTCCAGAAGGGTTGGCAGGCAGTTTTGAAAGGACCACTTACAGTACAACCAGGAAATCTGGAGACTAACATATGAGCACAAGAAAGAAACTGTTACTCGTGAGTTATGGATAATATTAGCTTGCTGTACAGAGGCCATGCAATTGCCACTGTTTCAGTAGCACAATCACTTAAGTGGATTAATTAATCCTCCAGCACAATAACTTAAGTAATAGTGTGTGCAAATGTATGCAGGGGTCAGTCTTACAGTCTAAGATAGAGCCACCTGGGTGAGGAATGACTCCAGGCAGACAGCAGCAAAGCTAGGACCAGCTATGTGCCTCAGTGCTTTCCAGGCTGCACTTGAGCTGGCTGGATGGGAAGGGTGGCACAGCCGGCAGAGGCACCACAGGCACAAACAGCCCTGGCACCCACCTGTCCCAGACACAGCTCCCACCAGATGGTCTCCCTCTCATTCGCATGGTGTGGCCAAGAGGGAAGAGAGACAGTGGCAGCACATACTGCTCTCTCCTGCTATCACTGCTTCTGGCACCTGCAAACCCAGAGTAACACAGCCACTGTCACCTCTGCCACCCACCAGCTCCTACCTAAAATAGTCCCTTTCTGGTGTTAGCTTTCCATCCCACTTCCCTCCTGACAGTTAATACTGGCTCTGACCCTTTGTGACTATGTATGCCATCAATGTAAAACTAGTTTAAAAATACTATCGTAATTAAGGGAACTGAATAAATAGGGCTGAAGCCCTTCTTGGGGAGATACTGCAAAAGAATGTGAAATAAAACAAAGAAATCAGTGTTGTGAAGCTTACAAGCTCCTTACAAGCAGAGATTTAATGTTTAGCAGAAGACAAGACGTGGGAGAAAACCATCTTACTAGCTGTGGCAAGCTTTCTTCTAAATTGTGGTCCAGGCTGTATTAATACCCATCCCTTCCAGTCTCATTGCTCAGTAAGTGAAATGAAGTCTACATCTGTGATAACAAAAGCATCAAAGAGCTTACCAAGGCTGCAGATGATAAAAGAAGAATTTTCTGGACAGCAGTATTTTTTCAGCATGCCAGAAGCACCCCAGCCAGCTTCCAAAATATCACCAGAGTTTCATAACACGTGAGTAGAAACAGGAGCTATCTATGATAAAAGGGCTCTGTCAAGGGTGGAAGGAAGGGTAGGAGCCATGAGCTCCTACTGCTCATAGTGTAATTTTTTCTTTTAACTGTATTCATAGTCCCTACTAAACATAACTTTGTATTGGCTGGTTGTTTCTATTTTCCACTGTGGTCAAGTTTAAAAGAACTGTTTAACACTCTTTGATGAGCTGAAGCTCTTGAATGAGTTTAGTTGCTCACTATTTCACAGTTGCAACTGCTTCAACGTGGGCTCCTCCTTCCATGGGTCCCACAGGTTCAGCCAGAAGCCTGCTCCAGCATAGGCTTCCCAGAGGTTCTGAGACCTCTTTGGGCTTATCCACTGGCTCCAACATGGAGCCCTTCATGGGCTGCAGGTAGATATATCTGCTCCACCATGGACCTTCATAGGCTGCAGAGGGACAACCTGCCTCACCATGGTCTTCACCACCAACTGCCGGGCACTCTCTGCTCCTGCACCTGGAGCACCTCCTCTCTTCTCTTCTTCACTGACCTTGGTGTCTGAAGAGTTGTTACTCTCACATACTCTCACTCCTTTCTCAGGCTGCAATTGGCATTGTGAAGGTTTTTTCCCCTCTTCTTAACTGCATTATCCCAGAGATCCTATCACCATCAGTGATGGGCTCAGCTGTGGACAGTGGCAGGTCCATCTTGGAGCGGGCTAGCATTGGCTCTATTGGACAGGGGAGAAGCTTCTAGCAGCCTCTCACGGAAACCATCTCAGTAGTCCCCCTGCTGCCAAAACTTTTGTCACACAAACTCAATACACAGTATCATCAGTCATGAGATCTATCAAGTCTATTATCAGTCTCTATATGGAAACTGAGAGCAGGAATAAAATGGATTATTACACTTTGAAAGGCTGAACCTGATGATCATTCAAGGTCTCTCCCAACTTCTTCTCTCCCATGATTCTATGATAACTTTGGTCTTGGGCATAAAACAGATTGTTCTCAAGTACCATTTGCAGTGGTCTATAGTGCAGAGCAGCACATCTGACATCACAGGCACAAAACACTGGGAGCAGTACCACTATATCGGTGTGACGCCTTAATGCCACTTAATAAAGGCATTATTTTCTGTATTAGTTAATGATCAAGAACTCGTAACAGGAATCCTAGTAAATTCCTTCAGTGGAGAGCTAAAAACCGCCAGAAGGGTTTTGATCAACCTTAATCTCTTTTAGCATTGATTTTTTTAAATTACCAAGGCCATCCTCACTCAGCTTCATATTTGCATTCCAGTTTTTTACACCCTAGGCTGGATTTCACTGAATACATCTGTATTTTCCAAAAAGATAGTTACCTACATTAACCAATGAATGTTCATCCTAGTCAAGGACAGGACAGTATTCTTGCTTTGTAATATTATGCTTTGTTTTCTTTTCAAATAAAATAATTTCCTCAAAATTGCAAAGAAAAGGAAAAGGATAAAACTGTTAGTACAGTTAATGCAGTTGTAATTCAATTTAGTCCCAGCCATTGGCATGATTGTTAATATGTTATATCCTCTTGTTCATAAAGCTACCATTGGAAATTATATCTTAGCACATTATACACTCCCTATAGCAATGCTCTTGGCTTCAGACCCAATGAACTTAGTTTATCTTTTCTCATTGAACTACAAATTTATTAGACACAGCTCACTGTTTTCATTTGTCATATAGAATAATTTTGATTGGAAAAGACCTTCACGATCAAGTCCAACCATTAACCTAGCACTGCCAAGTACACCACTAAACCATGTCCCTAAGCTCCACATCTACATGTCTTGTAAATACCTCCAGGGATGGTGACTCCACCACTTTCCCGAGCAGCCTGTTCCAGTGCCTGACAACCTTTTTGGTGAAGAATTGTTTTGCTAATATCCAATCTAAACCTCCTCTGGTGCAACTTCAGGTCATCTCATCCTATTGCTTGTTTCTTGGGAGAAAAGACCAACCCCCACCTCACTACAACCTCCTTTCATGTAGTTGTAGAGAGCTATAAGGTCTCCCCTCAGCCTCCTTTTCTCCAGGCTACACAACCCCAGTTCCCTCAGATGCTCTTCATAAAACTTTTTGCTCTAGACTCCTCACCAGCACCTCAATGTCTTTCTTGTAGTGGTTTGCTTCAAATGGAACACAGTACTCAAAGTGCAGCCTCACCAGTGCCAAGTACAGGCCAGGATGCCGTTGGCCTTCTTGGCCACCTATGTACACTGCTGCATCATATCCAGCCAGCTATCAACCAATACCCCTAGGTACCTTTCTGACGGGCAGCTCTCCAGCCACTTTTCCCCATGTCTGTAGTATTTCATGGGGTTGTTTTGACCCAAGTTCGGGACCTGACATTTGGCCTTGTTAAATCTGATAGAACTGTCCTCAGCCTGATCCAGCCTGTCCCAGTCCCTCTGTAGACCTTTTCTACCCTCTGGCAGACCAACACTCCCACCTAATTTGGTATCATCTGCAAATTTACTGAGGGTGCATTTAATCTCTTCATCCAGTGGTAAAGATATTGAAGAGACTTGGTCCCAGTACTGAGCCCTGGAACACCCCTTGCGACCACCTCCAGCCACAACCGGGGCCACCCTGCCAGTTTTTTACCAGCAAAGAGTACACTGGTCTAGTCCACAAACTGCCAGTTTCTCCAAAATAATGCTCGTCTGCCTTGTTTCCCAACTCTGAAGTATTGATTTCTCAGCCTTTGGTAAATATCTGTTACTTTAGTGTAAAATAACAGTTCTCACTCACTCGGTTGATGCCACCAGATAAAGTGGTTTGTTTTGTTTTTTTTCTAATTGAGTATAAATCACATTGAATGACCAGAAGTGGATGAAAATCTGTGAAAGAGAAATCATATACTCAGCACAGGTTTCAGATTTCTTTTTGCTCTTTTCCAAGATCTGGAAGATATTAGAGTATTTCCTTTCTTTGCAGGGTTTATGAAAAGCCTCTGAAGCACACATCACACTGACACACTTGGTTTTGCACTTCTAAATATTCCTGTGAACAAATGTTTCTCAGTATTGTCAAGTATTCCAACTCAGCATAAGGCTCTCAGTTTCCCAGGGATCCATAGCACATGTGCATTAATATTTTGCCAGAAGCCAAATTTTCCTAGAATTCATAATTTTGAAATATTAGTCTTTTTACAGAAAATACATTCAGCTACACAAGAGTATTTTACACCTTTCCTCCAGTTGGAGGAAAGTAAAATGTTAAAACAGTAATAATAGATGTTTAAACACAAATAGGTGTTCTGGAAGTTTATCACTGTGCATTTGAACCAGGATTTAGGTCTCCCTTGTGGCTTTGGATATTTTGTTCGGTAGCTCTCCGTTCAAAGCTTCAAAGCTTTAAATTGCTTTCATCTTTGTGTTTGGATAATGATGAACTGCAGAGACCAGAATTACACGGCAGAAGCTTTTTAGCCTT
Source organism: Chaetura pelagica (assembly GCF_000747805.2). NCBI lineage: Eukaryota > Metazoa > Chordata > Aves > Apodiformes > Apodidae > Chaetura > Chaetura pelagica. The sequence continues at coordinate 2,438,968 of NW_009970725.1, forward strand.
TCATCCATCAAGTTTCTTCGCAAAATGCTTACTGCCACTGAACACAGCACCTCTTAGCCCATTTGTTGAACACTAAAGTAAATTTTACAGTCCCCCAGCCATAATTTAAAAAGTACTCAGACAAATTAATGGCAGTCTATGTCTCACATCCTCAACTATGTTAATAAACTGCACTCCCCAGTTGTACCATAATTACCAATTTGGCCACAATAAGCTTTAACTAGGACACACAATACATCTTCTAGAAATACACAATTGTTCTACTCTGTGAAAAACAACATAGTATTCAAAACATCCAGAGAGTAATAGTAAACCATAGGACATGTTGGAATAGTTGTCATTATTTTTCAATTTGATTGCCTAAGAAAATGAAGTTTGTGTTATCGTACTGCATGGATATGCCCACACAAGGGTGAACATCTGAGAAACACTTCTTGTCTGAACATCTCCAAAAGGATTTATGAGTTTTCAGTCCCTTCACCATACTCAGTTTCAGCAAAATGGGTCATAGAGGGAGCAGCGCTGACAATAAAAGTTCCTAATGGTTTTGTGCCAACACAAAGCTGGATAAATCAGACTCCATTATTAATCTTACTGGCAACTAACACATCCACCAGGCAAGTTCACCAGGGATGTGAGCTTTTATTCTTGACAGATAACCGACCACCTCAAAATAAAATGAAGACAGTAATTCTACTTGCAGAATTACTATCTGCTGTAGAGGAACTGAGGCCCTACAGTGGTGGGGCCACAGAGCTACTTAGGTAAATGTAATACATCCAAGACCACAGTGGATTATCCCATTTAAGGAGAAATCAACTACACAATCCCCAATGCTATGCCAAAATATGGTATTGAAACCATAACTTCTTATTAAGCAAGGCACAGCTCTAGCAGTGAGGCAGTCTAGAGAATATCAGCTACAGTTGTTGCCTTGTAACTAGACAGCTGTGGAAGAGACAGGCAATGGCACTAGAAATCTTTGGCACTAGAAATCTTTGCTAATTAGCATATATTGTGAGCAAGGATAGCAAAACATAAGTTGTAAGTGGTTTAATGTCTCACATCAGCAACTGATACACCTACTCACTGATTCAGCCTGCAGAATGAGTCACTGACAAGGTGCTGTGGGACAGATGGGATCACAATGGACATATCTTTTTTTTTTAAGGTCATGACTCTCTTACACTGTTACTACTATGCTACTTATACTGTGATTGTCATCTGCTCTACATGCACATTGCTAATACCTTAGAGGCCTTGCCAGAACATGAATATTTGATAAGTATTTTGATCTGGAAGTCTATGTGTTGGCCTGTGTTAAAGCCAGAAACCTGTGCTATTACAAGTCTGCCTACAGCAAGACTGAAGACAGTGTTAATCACTGGTTTGACAGTGTTTCTAGATGGGTCCATATTAGGCTATCTTTCCACTTCCATTAAAATTACTTGTATATTTCAGTTTTGTCTTAATTCTTTCCCTTAGAGGACGAATACAGTATTACATCAAATTCATACCCAGATTCACACATGCAATTATTGCACTTTTGAAATGAAATATTTTTAAGTCAGAACTGTTGCATTGCATGAAGAGGTACATGTTACTATCCCATATGTTCAGCTGTTGTTTTAAATAAAAACAGAACTAAATTTATGTTGGGAATTTAAAGGTCTCTAAATAAGAGTCCACTTTTTTCTTTTACAGTGTTGTAGTACAAAAAAAAAACCACACATTTATTTAGCAGTTGTAGCTCTAATCACAGACAAAATGCTTTCATAGAGATTCCTTCAAGTGCTTATTATAGAATGTGAATCCCAAAACCTCCAAATGGTCTTCCTTGCAGAGCATCAATTAAGACAAGAGACTGGAAAATGAGAAAATATGACTTCTCATAAAATGTAATTCATGTCAATAATAGATTTAGAGAAATCCATTTAAATGTTCCTATAACAAATCAAATTATTTTCCAGGTTTAAATAACATTCTTCCCAAAGGAAGAAAGCATCATCATCAAAGAAAGCAGTGATTTCAAGCATACAAAAATATACTACTAGATCATGCAAAATACTCTGAGAAAACAAAAACACATGTAAATTAATACCTATCATACTATATGCCCCAACTGTCTCTAACTACTGGATATAAACCTTCATGTAACCATTCATTACTGAAGTCTCAAAGTACTAACCCATGTATACACAAATTATGAATTTAAGCTAAATGGAATAAATGAGACAGAAGAACTTTATGTAACTTGCTCAAGCCTATGAGATGATCACAGAGTAAATCCAATTCAGAAGTTCCAGTTCACTGTTGAGATACTACTCTACTCTGTACACTTGACATTGCCAAACTGATATATGTATGTTTAAATTGAAACTTACAGTTTTGAAGTTTTTTTCAACTTCAGTACCAAAAAGAAATTACACGCAGAAATGTTTAGGGTAAAATTCCACTAAATTACAGACAAGACAATTTTGAAAAAAACTAAAATAAATCATAACAGACCAATTTAACTATCAGTTGTTCACAGAGCTTCTGATCCACCCAATAAACACAACCATTAACTCACCTCCTAGGCCAGGTTCTCTTTTGTTAAGAAGGGTTTACCACTTCTATGTGCATTTCCTATGTTCTTTTTGGACTACAAACTCTATGGAAGCAAGTATGCAGTATAAAAAAAATTACTTGTTTCCAAAGATCCATTTTCAAAAGGAGGAGACAAGTCAGCTTTGCAGCCATCCAGCACTGCCTAGTTGAGTGCATGTTGCTCACACCAACATTTCATGAGAGCGATGTGGACTCAGGCAGGAGCTGCTGCAGCACATACCAGGATCCATGTCTTCTTTTTTTCACATCTTCACAAACATGATTCAAGAGTAAAATTTCTCTTCACTAATGCACTTTTTAAATATTTATTTTTATTTAACATACATTCAATTTGTATAATTTTACGCATTTAAGCTGTTTTTTCATAAGTTTTGTAAGTTCTTCTCCTGTATTTTTAAGCTCCACTCCTGATATTAGCACTTTGAATCTTCTGCTGCTGAACAAATTGACATAGTTTTAAGTCCAAGGAACCTAACACCAACCACTGCCACAACCATCACCAAATGCTGAAGGTTCATGCAGAAACAAAATAGGGATGATTTATTAAGCTGAAAGTAAATTTCCAGGTAATTCACCTTTGTCTGGTATGTACTGCCTAAAGGCAGATATCTAAAAACATTCACATCAAGCATCTGCAATTTCACCGAATAAATGTATATTAAATAGTTTTAAATCAAATAGTCAAGCGTGGTTATTGAAACAAAAAGTGCTGTTTTCATGCTTTGTGCAGGATATTTTCATACACAACAGTATACATTAAGTAGATTCTGTTAACAGGTGAGCAGGAAAAAAAATAGAAAAAAAGCGCCAAAATTTCAGTTACTCAAAAATTAGGCATTAGGATCTCACTGAATTATATAAAAGTATTCAAAATGAAACACTAAAAAGCCTCCTCACTTAGGTTTGAAATCAGTTTCATATGAAAACCATCAGCAAGTATTGTAGTAGAAGATGATAACTGAACTTCATAAATGCAGATTTTCAAGCACAGCATTTTTACTTCCATATGGGACACAAAGATGCAAGAAGGGAGACAGAAGGAGACATTCTGTTAGGCAAGGTTGTGAGATGAAACAGAGCCTAAACTTTGTGGAGCACAAAAAGTGTTTTATTCCACAAGCAACTATCTGCACCATGTTCACTGACCTGTTACAGAACTGTTAAGTAAAATCTTTGTAAGTAAAGAGGGTGCAACCACAGATATCTCAGATATGCATCTTCTATCCTCTTTCAACGGGAGCACTCCTGCTAGACCCCAGATACAAGACAGTTTCTCAGACTGAAGGAACCATGATATAAATCATTTCACACTTGAGAAGCTACCTTGTGTATTTCAGTAGATCAAAGGCTTCCCAAACTGATAAAAACTGAGTTTGCCGTGGAACATCCTCTCTGTGGTTAAAGAAGGTGGAGCTGATTCAGTCACAGATATGCCTGTCATGCTCTCGTAAAACACCTGCACTCTTGTTCCCAGCAAGCGCATGCAGTCTGCTAGGGAAATCAGCAGTACAACTGCCATGAGCATTATCGCAAGAAACACTTCTCTGTACAGAGAACAGCACACACTGTCTCCTTTCCAGCAGCTACAGGACTGAGGAGCCTCTGAGTACAAGCATCAGTACATTCACTTTAGGTATCTGTTGCATGTAACACAGCAAGCTTTCCGTCTTTGATTAGGATTAATTAATTAATTAATTTCATGTTGTGATCCATAACAACAACCTTTGTTTTGGTTAAATGTGCAGGCTACCTTCCTGAACCTGAGACTTAGGCACAAAAGCTGACTGGGTCTCCTCAGTTTTCTTCTTGAATGTGTTGGACAACACTGCACAAACAACACAGCATACACAAGCAGATGAAACATTACAATAATGATTTACTTAAAATATGAATTTTCACACTCAGGGAAGAATAAAAAAAATAATAAATAAACAAACAAATAAATAAATAAAACCTGGAATTTAGAGGAAGACCACCTTTCCATAAACCTTCTAGTCACCATTCAAATACTAGATCCAGAGCTTAAATTCACCCTGAAGTGTGGATGTATTACGGTGAAGAAAAACAATTAGGGCAAATGAGAAGACAACTGTCCCTTCTCAATCAGCATTAGCCAGTATATTATGGCTAGGCCTCTCTGCGTGTTTGAGAATAAGAACCCAGCTATGTCAGTTCCCCAAGCCAGTATATTGCACTGATCTGTCACTTTGTCTTCTTCTTTATTAGTTTTTACTTCCCTTTATTTTAGAGTTTTAAACATCACACTGGAGATTTGACCTGCAGGCTGCATAGGAACCCTATCTTAACCTGAAGGGCTGCATACAGAGATAGGTATTATTGGTATATACAGTTATTCTCAATCTAAAGCCTCTCACATGCACTTACTGTTTTGGATATCTTTGCATCACCAAAAAACTCAAAGGTCACTAACGTCCCTAATCTGCATCCCAAATGTGCCCCAGTACAATGAAAACAATTAGCTTGTATAAGAGACCATAATTTTGATGTCTAGTATAACTCTATGCTACTTAAAAACATGTTTTCACATTGTTTCTCATAATCCTAAATAAAAGAGTGTATTTCAGATGTATGGTGTTAAAATATCTTTCAAATAAGGCATGGTATTTATGTAATTACACCTTCTTCTTAAGCTAACAAAAGCTTTGACAAACAAACAGATGGGTGTTTTGGGCAAAAACACAGGTTTTGAACACACAGCAGGACAGTTTATAAACTCATAAATATAGGTTACTACTACAGATGTATATTTTTAAAAATAAAGGGCCAGCTTTCCCTGCAGTAGCATCTCCAGCTATTTACATACCATAAATGTGCAGGAAGTGACATTTCTGTAATTGCAAAACTTCAAAGTAACTGCATGGTTTTTGTGAGCTCATGTGCAGAGGTTTTTCAGCATTTTAAACGCCTGCAGATTCTGTACGTGGAAAGATCTAAAATACTCCTCACCACCCAGAAAAGACAATTCTGCTGCATAAAATTAGAAATGTCAGTTAATCTTGTGTATCAGTTTGTAACGGATGTAATATTGACACTTGATCCATGGAAGCAGCCTCCTCATCTGTTTTCTCTGAAGCACTGTTAGTATTTAGAAAGCTCAAAATCTTAATGTTACACTTTTACAGTCACGCTTAGAGGTGTTTCCCACTATTTGTTCCAGCCTTACTTGCTGGAAAGGAAGGTGCTCAGCCAATTTTCCTAAGGAAATTAGAATTGTGAAATGAGATCCATAACTCCACTTAAGTTTCTGCAGATTTCTGAACACTGTAGTCTATTACAAGAACAGGCAGGTGTATGAAGCCAAATTTATCACAACATTCATCTTGAGTCAGAGATACATGTATGGCAGGGCAAAAAAGAAGAGAAATCCTGATGATGCTACTTTTGCATCTCTCCTAACACGAGACAACCAGAGAATGTCACTGATGTCCATTTCTTGTGCACTAGGAAGCCAATCTCAGATAGCCTGAAAAAACAACATCCAAACTACATCCCCACATGAAGCCACATAAGTAAGTGGTGTGTCAAAGACTAATTCCTGCACATGAGGTCCTGCTTCACATATACGGAACTGAAAGGACTTTTGGAAAACAACTGAGGCAGATACAGCCCCTCTCAGACATTTCTCATACAGATAGAGAATGTGCTTCTGGCAGAACTCCTCTGTATGAGGAGTAGGTCCATACTTAATGGATATAATTCTGAATATTACTGAACAATTGCAGTCTAACGAAGCATCACTTTCCCCTCATGAACATGGACAGATGTTATCATTAAACATCTTGTCTCTATCCTTCTTGCAGTTCTCTCTGCTTTGTCTAGAAGTGCAGCTATTCACCTTTTATTCTTTTCAAAGCTCTTGCATAGCCTCTCTCTATCACAGAATGAAGAATGCAAAAGCAAATTGACTGTATTTTTCTGCCTTTTTTTCATACAGTCTATTTATATGTTTATGATCCCAGCTACTCGTGATCTTGGGTTTACTATCCCATGACCACCAAAAAGCTGTATCAAAGGCACACTGCTGTATACACATAGTGGTCAGTACAACCCTGCAGTAGCTGACAGGGAAAAAAGCACTGCATCATTTTATGCTCCTGCGAGTTAAAGGTGGCAAAAGAATCCGGAGTGAAAAAACAGCAGAGTTCTCTATTAGTATCCTTAAACACCTACTAACATTCTTCCTAATGAACAGATGCATGCAACATCTTAGCTGCATCTTAGAATACTTAAAGACCTAGTAGCACTAGCTTTTGAATGCTCACTACTACTGTCCTTCATAATACATTATAAGCCATTAAAAGCTTCTGCTGTAATTGGGAAACATTTCACCAACATAACAAAAGCTTTATTTAAATGAATTGCTTTCATAAAAAAAAGTAGAGAAAAGATACTTAGAGGTTTCTTCATGGTTTCAGTGTTGAGATTCAAAGAACACCTCCTATCCCTACCATAGTATGCCTATGGGGAAGGAATTCCCATTAAAGGTGCCGTGCATCCCTTCATAGAGTTATAATGTCTAAGGTCAGCAGCTGTGCTGCATCTTCTTCTCCCAAGAAAGCAAATACAGATTTTTTTCACCCGCATACTCAGGTTCCTGACTTCGACTTTCTGGGACAAGTTATTGTAGCTTGTCCCCTTTGGTACTAGAGGGCACACACTAAGTCTGGGGGTATTTCTCAAATAATAGGTCGTGTGTCAATCT
>NW_009970725.1:2446599-2453601 GCF_000747805.2 Chaetura pelagica
TTCCCTACTGCCACCCAGTAGAAAACGTATTTGTATCTGCACTTTTTTAGGATAGGCAAGCATCATGTTTCTTCACAATGTTTAAGAATATAAACATCTCCTGAAACTGAGCACAGACTAAAACCATCAAAAGGAAAACTATAAAAGTTCCTGCTTGAATCTTCTCTAGCAAACACTCTTGTAAGCAAAGTAATTAGAAAATAAAGCAATGTGGTCAAGCAGGTGACATATTCTGTGGAGTGCTTCTTGCAAAAGTGTTGGACTGGATCAACTGGCAAAAAACTCTTCCTCTAAAACACTGCATCATGTGATCTTTGGATGTCAGGAGATGATCAGGAAGCTGTATCAGCCTGCAAATTCCTTAAACCCATTCTCCTAGGTACAAGAGCTTCACAGGACCTTGTCCAAATCCCTCTGATTGGTTTCACTATCTATGCAAAAAACAGGCTCCCTTAAATCTTCTGGTTTCACAAGGCTGAAATAAAGAGCTAAAACAAAATGGCTCAGGAGTCTTTCTCCACTGCTCCAATACTGACAGCCCATACTTTCTTCTGACAACCTCAGCTGCAAACCTTGAAGGCTTTTACCAAAATGTGGTCAAGGATCACATCCTTTGATATTTAAACCATTTCCTGACTTTTACCATGACCTCCAAAGTCACTTCACCCATCTAACAGGAATCTGAGATACCTCTCTTTCAGAATAACAGACTTCTTCAGTAATCAGATATTTCAACCAGTCTGCATGCTTTGCAGTGTTTTGCATGCTTTGCAGAATTTCCCATCTTATTTTTGATAAAAATCAGTAGTTATACAGCAATTAAGATTATGACCTTGGGCACATTATCAGCCTTTTAAAGAGACAATATTCAATACAGCAACAAGACAACAGGATGATTGACAGGATCAAGCAGGCTTTCTACTCCTCCCCAGGTGTGACACAATAAGGTCTACTGTGTCTCTACCCTAAATCAAAATTTTCTGTATATTCAAACTATATAGTCAATCCCTTACTTCATTGCAGAAAACAATAAAGTTGCATCAAACCAAAGAATCATTTTTTGACAAAAAATAGTTAGTTCAGGGTTGAAATCTGAGAACATAGTAAAAGCAATCTTGTTCAATATTGAAAAAATGGGTTCATATGCAATGTATGAACTTAACACAAAAGGTTCAGTTAATTTCAGTGGATACTGGATTATGTTCTTGTAATTTGCCAAAAGGGAACCAAACCCCAAATGTTTTCTTTTTCCATTTCCCAAAATTATTTTCCACAAAAAAAAAAGCATGACGTTGCTGGAGCAAGATAATTGCATCTAATACATACGAGCAAAGAGTTGACTACAAAAGCAAAAATCAAGTCTGATTTCAAAGAGGAAAAGTCATGGACTCAGCCATGTAAACACACAGAATATAGAGCATAATATACTAGTCTTAATGAAGAGTTGTACACAGACAAATGGAAGCAGACCAGAAAAAAACAGAATCTCAGGCTTAAGAAAGCTATTAATTGGATGCAAAATGTACTAAATGAAGAAAATAAATAATTCTTAGATTAACCTTGAGATTTTAATTTCAGGAAAAAAGTATTGTAATATCATTATGAAAAGGTTAAAAAAGAGGCAATAAGAGGTACAGGAAAGAGCATGTTGTGTAGGGGCATAGTGATAAATGGCAACACCAAATCACTGTTAGCAACTGGATTTCTCCATCAATGAAAGCATGTAATGAATAACCAACCACATAGTCCATCTACCAAAAATAGGATGGCATGGGTTTGTTGTTTCCGTTTGTTGCTTTTTTTAAAACTAACAAGAAAACTTCACAATATATATAGATGTAAAAATAACTCTGAGAAAAAGAATGTATCATCACTCATCAATAAGGTCAGCTCAGATAAGTAGGAGGCTAACGTAGTGAAAAGGAAAGCTGCTGTATAAAACAGATTTATTAACTGAAAATTAGGCAATTTTAATTGAGACATCCCCAGAAAACAGCACAGAAAACCTCACAACTGCATAAGACAGCAACTTGTGAAAAGAAGCATATGATGAACTGCTACTGCAGATGCTTAAGAACTAACTTGCTGAAAGACTAATGACATGGTGTGGAAAGAAACTCTCCACTTGTGCATTCAGTTATCCAGGAATGTCCTTCCTAATCTCAGTACATTAAAAAAAAAAAAGAGAGGTGATAACTATCAGATGTTATCATGAATTCTATGCACCTTGCTTGGAAACACCTAGCACAGGTACAGCAGGCTTCCTCCAGTACAATTCCTTCAAACATGTTACTGTATTTGACTGAGAAGTCACTTCAGCTGAAAAAGCAATACAGTAGCTATTTTTGCACTTACATGAATACAGTTGCCTAGTTTGCCAACAGGGAACCCAGCCACTAACTGCACCCCTGGTAGTGGCCAATCATGCCCCATTCATAATGTGTTAACTGCTCTGGCTCCTTGGAACTGTAACCCCAATTTGCCTTTACATCCATTCTTCTGTGTTACTAAAGCCTAACACTGATTTTGAAATGTTTATTACATATTACCTTCTGTATTCATAAAGTTCTTTCATAAAAAAGCAAAACACATAACCCACAGAATGAGAAGAAAGACAATCCAAATGTTAAAACCCACAGAGAAACAGGTGTGACAATGATTTTCACTCAAAACCTATCTTCAGTGAAGAGTGTGTTTTGTTACATGACAACAACTGCTTATGCATGGACCAAACCTTTATACTGCCACATACATGTTTGCCATTTAATAATCAACTCAAATAGTTGTGTGAAAAACCGTGACTTTTGCAGCATTCAGGAACATACAGCTGAAATACCAACCAGTAATGGATACAGGCAGATAGCTGTGTGTGATGAAATCTACTGCTGCAAGATAACTGTAGTGCTGGTTATTTTCCCCTCCTTTTTCACTTGAAAAAAAAAAAAATAATAAATCTGACTAACACAGATCAGTTTTCAAAGGCTGTTTATAATATATATCAAATTATAAGAGAGAGAAGAGAGTTCTCTTACAAGTATAATTCTAATTGCTTTACTTCTTTAGGGGTCAAAAGCAAGCCAAAGAAAATCAATGTCTATTTGTGTTGCAGAAGCTGAAAAATACAGTTCATTATACACAACTGTTAAAATAGTCAATCAAAACATTTTGCCATGCAGACCTACTAGAAAAAGCTATCTTACATAATTTTGAACAAATATATACTTAGAAATGGCATTTAGGAAAATTAATTTCAGAAGCAATCCTGTAATGAACAATGTTTTATAGTAAGGCAAATATTAACAACTTGATAATGTATGAATGTCAAATATCAAACTCTTTTTTATGTTCTTTTCCAAGAACATAGCATTAACCTATTGAAATCAGTGACATTTTAACACTAAATTCAATAAAAATAACAAAATAGTATTTCCACCAAGAAAGAATTGGAGGGTAGGATTAGCATCACTCATCAGATTCTTTCATCTGTACAGGATAATTTCAAAGTCCCTTTAATTTTTGACAGAAAGGAGAAGAAAACTGAATGCCAACAAAAGCACTCCCATTCCTACTTCTTTATGGATAACCATTCTCTTTTAAATAAATTTAATGCAACAGGTAGAAGTGGAAAAGGCATGTGTTCTGTTTTACTCAAACAGCCTTTGATCACAGTTAAATATAAGTCTAAATACTTTGACCAAAGGCAATATAATATTAACTTGAAGACTAATTTCTAATATCTCCTACAACAAACCCAGTACACTGTCCACTTTTTTAAAGAATACATAATTTGAGATTGAATGAAAAATATAATAAACTCAGACTTTAGAATAATCCAGTTAATAAACTGAACATTATCTCAGAAGCTCCAAGCAATGAACACTTCAGAAGTGCCTGATGTCACCAGCTTTAAAAGCAGACCTTTGAACCAAAATCTCACCCAACCAGGGAAGGAGCACCCAAATCTAACAGCAAGTAACAAACACTTCATAGGAAAAAAAAAAAAAGAATAAATTATAATCCAACACTCTCGAGATAAGATTTAGATGATAACTATCTGAAGAATAATCATCTGAGTCAACAATCAATCACACACATGGTATCTCTGAAGCTATGATTTTTTTCACAGATTCGGTATCAGTGCCAGTACTAAAGCAGAAAAACATCGTTTTCAGCCCCCTCACATCTCACTGAGGAATTTCAGTGGCTGTTGAAAAGCACCCTGTGAACACCAGTGTCTTGCTTTCACTCTGCTCCAGGGCTCCTTGCACTCCAGGAACATCCACTTCACCTTTAGGGTAAGATTGTGTTCAGCTATCGGTATGGGGACCTCCTACTTTCCACAGTGGAAGGTGCAGAACAGTCTTCCACAAACCATCCAGGCCCTATTGTTAAAGTCGTTCTGAATACCTAAGTGGCAGAGCAAAACTTGATCAGCAGTATCATTCATCCATATACCTGCCCCACATGCAAAACTCCAACAGTATATTTTAGAACAATTACACATATGTAACTCAAATCTACTGTTGCTCTCACATTAGTTTCACAGTAAAGAACTTTTACAGTTCAGTCTAGCACTACCTGAAGTAAAATGGAGAATAAGTCACAAAATTAATCTCATCCCAAACACTTTTCTTGATTAGTTTCCCTCTACTCATTACTTTAATGAAATGAAGAGAGCAAGTCCCCAGGAAACAGCCCAACCCTTGGCTCATGCACCACCAGACTCATCACACAACTAAGCATTCCAAATCTTTTGGCCAACTCTAGCTAATAACTGAAGATAAGTCTCCAAGTCCCAAATGACAGTGACAGCTTCATCTGAAGTGTGCAGTGGAAAAAAGCTTGCTTTTTTTTTTTTTTCCCCCCACATATATGTGAATTTCACTGTCTGTTTCTCCATTGCATTCCTGGTAGTGAGTAGAGCTGTATTTTTGAGGCATGTTCTGGTTTGGTTTTGGATTTTTTTAATGTATGATTTCTCTGCTTCCTCTAATCTGCAATAGGCATGCAGAAAATTTAGGTTGGCCACAATGACAATAAAGCTTTCTGACTCTTCCAGTTACGGTAGGTAAAACTCTGGGCAAATACAGAAGGTCGGCTGTGTAATCATGCTGAGCCAATGTCACAGCATGCTGTTAGAAGTACACGTTGATGCAGCAGACTCAAACTGGGATTCAGCCCATCCACATTCAGTCCTCTCCCTGGAAACCTGAACTGAAAGCACAGCCATGAGAAGGGCCAAGAAAGACTACAAGTTACATCCATTTGACACGTCTTATCATTCACTGCAACTCCTCACATATTTAACAATGCACACAAGCAGACCTAGTGATGAACACCAGTAAGAAATACTGACAGTAGCACAGTTTTCCTAGTTGCTGAGGCACAAGAACCAGAGCTAAATTACGAGCATCAAGTAATGGTACTTATCCCAGCACTTCAGAGGGGAGAACTGAGAGCATACTACAGCTTTTGTTTCTTTGTTTCTCTTAATAATAAATATAAGATAAATAAATAGAAATGACACACTCAACTGGGCTGGGCTGACTAGAAAAAAAACATGCTTAACTGCTGATAAGTTTAATTTTGCTTACAGCTCTTTCTGTCAGTTCATGAAAGTTATGCCTGACAAGCCAAACAGCATGTTTGAGCAAACATGAAAAAAATCAGGAAAGAAACAAAATGTCTGAGCTTGCCCTGAAATTTCTGAATCAAGCCAACATCTTCTTGATTAAAGAGATTTGAATAGTATTAAAATAAAAAATAAAAAATAAAAATGCATACTATAACATTGAATATACTGTACTTTGGGAATCCCCAGTTCAAAAGATACAAGCAAACTGAGACATAGAGCGTTAAAGAGCACACCAGAATAGCCTAACAGTAAACTGTATGACAGACAGTCCTGAATTTTTAAAATTAAGAACTACACACACAGTTTAAAAACCAAAGTACAAATATGCAGAAAGGCTTTCTGGCAAGTACACACACACACACACACACACACACAAAAAAAAAATATAAAAATAACATGTTTTAATATCTTGGAAGTAATTTTTAATTGTATTTCTTAAGACCACAGGTCCTGCCTTCCCCTTTCTTTCCAAGCTGCTAACAGAAAAAGAAATGTTTCTTTCTTTCTATCAGACCCTGTGAAAAACTGGTCTTTGGCCATGTAACAAGAGTGAAAACCTGGCTTTAAGTGAAAGTCCAGAGCAGCATATTCTTTAATTCAGTGATGGGGACCTTCATTAGGTTACTTCATAGATATGGGACAAGATACTGCAAAAGCCAAATGATACATCATTAAATTATGTTTTCTTCCTCTCCAGAGAAAGAGCAAGTATAGCATCAGATTAGGCTGAAGGACTAAAAAGAAAAGAAAAGGGCTCAGTAACATGCATAAGAAGTGACAAAGCTGATACAATTTTTAAACCTCATTTACTTATATAATAAGGTATAAGCAGTTACGTATGTTAATTGTGGAAACCTCAAATGTAATACATACCCCAAATGAATTCCAGATCAGTGCATGCTTCAGTGTTTTATCTGCCTTACACAAGCCTAGTGAAAGCCTGCCACTCTGCAACAGAGGAAGGAATTACTGCAATAAAACCACAGGCAGACTTTGCTACAAACTATACTTTTTTTCATACGACACAGAAGAATTTGAGAGTTTTAAGTAATGGATAGGTTTGCCTCTCACTGTACAGCAACAGTTATTCTAATTGTGTTTCACAGTATCTTCAGAGAGTCAGAAACAGGAGCCCTAGGAAAGCTCTCTGTAGACTGCACTGAAACAAACGACAGCGCTCAGCTGGCTTCCTCACGGTCAGCTCCATCCAGCATTGGTAGGACAAGCTTAATTTAGCTTTCTGCTATAAACTCGAGTTAATTACATGTCCGCTGTCCTGACATCCTAACATCTTTGAATCTGAACGTGTCCATATTACACCTATGTAAAAATGTGTATTTCGGTGCATAAAAAAACCTCTTCCTGCT
>NW_009970725.1:2453649-2455154 GCF_000747805.2 Chaetura pelagica
TGCTGACAAATCAAAATGCATTAATCCACTAAACTCTGAGACTGCCATGCACACCCACAAAGCCCTTTTTTTGCTAGAGATCTCACTGATAAGAAGATGAAATATCCACAACTCAACAAACATTTCACATACAGTGGCACTTCTGCAGAAGCATATGCTTCCAACATTGCAACTTTATACTTTCATCATCACTATTAGCAAGTTATTTCCCCAAGTTATTTCCTATGCACATAACATGCCAAGTGCCCCTGCTGAATCTACCACGTTCACTGGAACTGACTGAGCTCTTAGTGAAAGTAGAGCTTAGCTATAAATCTGTGTAAATGCTTCTATTCTCTGCTCCTTTCGTGTTAGAACAGAACGTACATCAAGGTCACTGTAAAATACTGTCGTTTTCAGGCTCACAGGGAAGACATGAAGGAAATCAATATGAGCAAACTTAATTAAACACTGTCTGAAGTTCTGTCTCTCCCAAACCTGCCCAGAATTCACATCTCTATCCTCTGCGTTTCAGAGACAGGTGTTTTATAGATGCAAGAAGGCAGGCTGCTTCACTTAGACGCTGCAAGTGCTAAAGGGTGAACAGGAGGATACATTCTTTGCAGTGTGACAGGTCTGCTCCGAGTTTTTAGCAAGAAATTACAGCTCTATGGGCCTCCTCCTTTGGAGCTCCTCCGAGAACAGAATTAGTCCCCTGCCTGGAACCCATGCGCCATATACTGAAATAAATTACAGTCAACTTTTTGTTTAATGACAATGTCAAGTACATCGATAAATACCCACAAGCTAAAAGCCAGCAAACAAACTAGGCTGGGCTAACCACATCCTCACAGAAGGTGCAATTCTAAGGGTATCACGAGAGCACAAGAAAGTTAAAGGCACAAAAATCAAAACTCTGGTTCACTATCTTAATCTGTAAGTGGGTCTGGAAGGTTAACATGCCCCTTGCCTCTCTCCCACAGGAACCACTGAAGGAAAGCAATTAAGAGACACCTACAATTTAGTTATAGCTCAGAACAGAAGAGATGGCATTCTGTATTAACGCCTATAAGGAGGCATAACCTCTTACAGCTGCAGGAGTGGGAAGCACTGGGACCCTGTGCTTCCTTGGGGCTCAGCCCCGCAGCACCGCACCGGCGGGATGTCCGCAGCGGACTCCGGCAGAGTTGGCGCCGGGCTCCCCTGCAATCCCAACCGCGACCCTCCCGCATCGCAAGGCATGAAAACTGCCGCTGGCGCCGGCGACCATCCTGCCTACAAACCCACGGCGGGGGGAAACACACGCAAAAAAAAAAAAAAAAAAGTAAGGCAGGGAAAAGCCAGCAGCGAAGGAGCACTTACTTGCCTGTACACACCGCGGCCGGGCGACCTCCTCTCAGCCGGTGAATCACTGTGCCGCTCGTCCTCCTCGGACCGCTCCGCGCTACTTCCAAAATATTTCCCCAGGGCGCCGGCACATCTCCGGGCTCAGCCGGAGCGCGCAGGGAGCGCGGCCGCCGCGCCCC
>NW_009970725.1:2456091-2523417 GCF_000747805.2 Chaetura pelagica
CCTGCCCCGCACAAGAGCACAGCTCTCCCGGACAGCCTCGGGCACGGAGGGGTCCCAAGAGGCGTGGAGTGTGCGGGGGTGCTTCCCGCTAAAGCCGCTGCGCGGTCCCCTCCCTCCTCCTCTTCACTCCCGATTCTCTGACGGCCTCGCTGGAGATCGCCCCGCAGGCATCGCCCTCCCCGTCGGGCAGCGCTGAGATGATGCGCTATAACGTGGCGGCTCAGTGAGATCCGCACGCACGCACACATACATATGTATGTATATAAACACACCGCGTAAGTACAAGCTGGTGCGGGGAGGCCGCTCAGAGACGCCAAGCGCCGCTCCCACCTGCGAGAAAGCTGCGAGGGAGGAGGAGAATTAACGCAGGAGGACAAAGGAGAAAGAGGGAGCCCGGGGGGAGCCGCCCCTCATTAACCCGCTCCCCCGCGCCGCCGGGGGCTGAGCAGCGAGCCCAGTTGGACTCCCTCGCGGCAGGGACCGGCATCAGCAAGCGCGGAACGGAGCCGTCGCCGCTGCGGGGAGCTGCGGGCGCAGGCAGGAAGATCCCGCGGCTGTCGCGGCCGGGCGACGGAGCCTCTGCTGCAGCTCGGGTTGGGGCAGACCCGGCCCTTCGGGGGGCTCTTGCTGGGCTGGGGGCTGGGGAAGCAATCGTTGCCTCATCAGCGTCCTCCGGGGCCTGTTTTAGCTCTTGGCAGTGTTTTTCGGTAGTTAAGCTGAGGACAGCAGGGAAGGCGGTCAGAAAGAAAAGGCCAGTAAAAGAAGGTCGAGTTTGGCTTTTCTGCAGCTCCTCAACTCTTACTGAGGCTTCTAAAAGTGATTTTCAGACATCTTACGGTTAGGAGGTCTTCTTCCACCAAGCTGGTGCAAACAAAAATGTTCCCGTTCCTTATGAATTTCTTTTATAAATATTAACTTCAGTAATGTGCAGTGAGCCACAAATGGGCAAAAGGATTTTAAAAGATGGATTCATGCAAGCTAAATACAAAGGTAACAGAGTTGCTCTGAAGAGTATAGTTAAGTGTTGAGTTGATAAATGTATGAGAATATGGAGTGATAGGTTTCATGTCTAATTGAACAGATTTGTACTTCAGTTTTCATCTAGAGGCACAGCTCCTTATTTTTCCCTGTGTCTCAGTACTGATTGATGTTAACAGAGTTCTTGATAGCTATGAGGTAACCAAGTTATCTGCCCTGTTGTGGTTCTATGGAAACACTGAATTGTTTAAACTGACAATTCCCTTGACAAGATTGAAAAAGTATTGCAACTAGACATATATATTAGGACTAGGATGATTAAAATATCTGTCTGATAATTGAAGTATGCAAAATGTAATGAACCAGAAACTATTAAAAGTCAAATAGAGAAGTAAAGCAGAACTGTAACCCTCCTGGCTCATGCCCTGCTGAGAAAGCTGTCATTCAAGGCTTGAGAGCACAGTTGTTAAACAAAGTGGAAGCAAATAATCCTTTAAAATCTTTTAACTACCCTGGCTAGACTCAATCCCACAATTAAGTTCCAACAGGAACAGCCTCTTCTGTTTCAGTACTGATGCCACCTCCACATACCACTCTCAAACCTGGGTATAGATTAATTGGTACATGCTGTGTTCCCCCTATCTGTAGGAAGATCATCATCATTCATGGAGACCTCTCTCTTTTTTTTTTCAGTGTGACAATGAAGAGTAGGATAGTTTAAGCAAGCAAGAAAATTTCATTTTCACAAGAGGGAGTTGTTACGTTTTTCACTGCAGGATCTTTCAAACTATTCCTATTTTTATTGAAATGCATATGTATTAGTTACAAGTTTCATTAGCAGTAAGGGTATGCTGACAATAAACTCTACCAAACCAGGTGAAAACAATATTATAATATTTTTAATCATTATAAAACTGATGCCTCATGATTGTATGAAATAAGTGTGACTGCTAGTTTGCACATTATTCTAAGGTTAATTTTGTGTGGTGTTTTTGCTTTGGATGGCACAAATATAATATAGGAGTTTTACAGACAGAGAAATCATATTTCAGATAAGCTTGGGGTGTAGTCAAGTATGTGAATCAACATTTCAAGTCAGTGTGAAAGAGGCAGAATGTAGTATAGGCAATACTAATTAAGAAATTTCACGTAATAAAATGGTGGTAGAATGGGTTCTGTTGTAGGTTCTGAAGCTTCAGTAAACTGGCATGATGCAACAAGGAGGGAGTGACAGTTAAAAAAGGAAGAAATTGAGGCTAAGCATGAAGATAAAATGGCATTGTCTAAAAAAGATGGGAATGAAAGGAAGAATGTCACCCAAGAAGAAAGCGAGTGACAACCTTCTTGAAACTGTATTGACTATCTATCTACAAGAGGTTGTTTGTCTTCTTTTCCCTTAACAAAATTTTTACAGCATCCAATCTCTATTTATTTTTTTTCCTAGTTAAAGTATAGTTCACTGTGATTATGGACAGTGATTCTGACATGTGGCAGCCAAACACAGGTGTGTTCGTCTGTCACACGTAAGCCTCACTGTGAAAGCCCTGGGAAATGAAGAGCTGAGAACTAAGGCTTTGAAAAAAATGCATGAGGAAAGAAATTGTCTATTGTAGTGGACAATTAAGATGAATATGTAAGAAAAATATTACAGGTGCTCTGAGGGCCAGAGAGGAGAAGACTTTTATCTAGTATCACCGCAACTGTGGGTTTTCCCTTAATGTAGGAGGTCCTAACATCTCCATTTTAAGCCATCAACAATATGAAACTCATTTCAGTCTGCAAAATATACACCTATTTTGAATAAGAAAATCTGTACTTGAAACCAAGCATGTGAATCAACATGTTCATTTACAACCACTCTTTTTTTTCAATGACAAAGTGCCTTTATAGACCTCTAGAGGTGTTTCTAGTTCTTACAAAGTATCAAGCCTTATTTATTCATATAATAATGCTCAATGAAGTGTCCTTGTTCATGGCAGGGAAGTTGGAACTAGGTGATCTATAAAGTCCTTTCCAACCCATTCTATAATTCTGTGATTATCTGTCTTGTAAGAATAACTTTTTAAGCAGAACAAAAAAATAAATTGAAGTTAATTTTATAGCACTGGATGGTTTTCCATTGACTCTATAAGAAGAGAATCAACCTATTTTCAAGATCCACTTTTGGAAAAGACAGCAATCAGAATAACAAATATAACTCCCTTGAGGATATGTATCAGACTCTTTATGGTAAGTAGCTCGTAAGGTCATGTCTGAGCACCAAACTCTTGGTACTCCATATATTGAGCTACAAATGCAGAGCACTTTCCCAGTTTCTGAATGCTTTGTATTATTTTTAATTTTTATTCAGTTATTGTTTTTAATTTCCATTCCAAAATCCATGCAAGTTTAGAAAAGTTCATAAACATATTCCCTCTTGTTTCTCCACAACTAGTCTAAACCAAGCTTCAAGAAAATACTTGATTTACAAGTAGTTGGCACACTTATAATGTGTGATTTGTCACCATGGCTTGTAATCAGAAAAATCTGACTGGGGAAATGATGGAGATCAAAATAGCCTTTTAAAGTCTGTGGGTGGTCCAAAATGCTGTAGTTATATTCCATAATATTCCTTGCTGCCTTGATTTGTTTCTCAAGAACTTTTGTCAATCTGTTTAAAATTCACACTCACATAGACTCCAAGAGAGATATGGAGGTTTGTTCAGACTGTAACAAAATATACTTATGTATTAAAATCCTTTTTTTCACATGGAAACAGGATATTGGCAGTTCTATACATTCTATGTGAATATTAGTTTGAAATTCTGAGCTTTTACAAATCGTCTCAAAGCTTGGAGAATTTAAACTCATATGTAATGAAACCAAAGAGCAGAGAACCTCAAAGGAACCAGACTGTGAAGTTCATAGTCTTAAATTCATTCCTTAATCCCAAATTTTACATGCAGCTTGTACATCATGTTCAGTACTGTTATTATTTATGCCAGTCTATAATTGGCTTGGGTATTTTTAACCCATAAGAGAATTTGGATAAAGTTATAGCAAAGGATTGTAGCTAGTTTCAGAGAAATTATCGGTGTTATCTGCCTTAGTAATTAATTTATTATAATCAATTATCACAAATTAGAAAGGACAAGTGACAAAACATAGCTTATGAGTAGGATCTAAGGAAATTATTAATTAATTTTTTGCTGTATTATCCTCAAAATAAAACACCCTTATCTCTGTGTTATCACAATTATCCTATTTCTTCACCAAAAGAAGATAAAATTGCCCTCTGTGCATTTTTTAATCAATTCTTCACGTTGCAAAGTTCTATACTGTTTTTTCCATTTGTGAGCCAAATAAAAAGCAAGCATTATTTAAAAATAACTAACTTGCACTTGGTGGAATTTGCAAGTGTCCATAAGAAAACTAAAAATATAAAAGAATCCTAAGTATGTGGAAGAATGTATTTCTCTTAGCTTCACAATTGTTGTAGAGATAGTTAAAAGATGAGACTGTAGTATCCAAGTACAGGATGTAATCTGCAAATAATTTAATTGATTAAAGCATTTTGAAATATATGTGAATACAGCCATAGTTGCTGTGCTCCTGGCATTAAAGATCTTTAGCATATACTTGGGACGGTTTTTGTGGATGGACTAAAAGTCACAGTTTTGCCCAAAAATTGGAACCACTGTGCAAATGAATATTGAGGCTAAGGTACAAAATGCCGCCTGTTACAGATAATCCCTGACAGATGGGTATTAGGACATGGTCTGCCCAGCGTCTTTAACCTGGCCCAAGTGTCTGCCTGTGGGAGGATGAAGAGAGCAATGGATATTTAATCAGCAAATGCTATCAAATGGCTTATTTTTAAATTATTTTATTATTATTATTATTATTCTCAGCTCCCAGTCAGGGAGAGGCGATAAAAAGGAGCTGCTTCTATGGCTGCCAAAGAAATGGGGAGATGGTTCTGCCTTTGGAGGAATTAGGCAAGCCTGGAGCCACTGCAGCATCCTTAGAAACCTTCAGTAGAAAGGGCAGATGGTGATTTCCCTCCTCAGTTCCCCAACAGCAACCCGGTGCTCTGTGAGTGCATTCACTGTTTGCTATAAATGCAAAGAATGGCTACTTTATGGTAGAGAAGAGGAGGTAGGTGTTTCTTGATGTGAGGAACGTGATAAGTGTATGTAGGCTGAACACTGTGTTGATGCTCGGTACCCATAAAAAATAAGGAAACTGTCCTAGTTAGATTATCCTGTAAAATCTAAGCAGTTTCCTCCCATGATGCACGTGATTTGCATGCAGAACCTACATCTAACCCTAGGGAAAACCCAGATGGGAGCCTCACCATTTGTTTTCTTCAAGAAACAGACCCCATCTCACAACTGTGTGACCCACTGCATTTCTGCGTTAATGAGTCAAAAACTCCAGATCCTTCACTATTGAATAATCAGCTTTGCTCTTCTGTCATGTGTACAGTCTTGAAGTTTCTGGTTGTTTTTTTTCCTCTGTCTCCTAGTCATGGGTCAGGAGCTTACCACTAGAAATAGTTTCCAACACCACTGTGCGCTTCTCCCACCACACTTTGGTAACATCTAAAAATGAACACGAAATCACTTTCAGTAGTCCAGTTCTGAAGAGCTCTGGCTCAGGTCTTTGCTCAGCCCCCACCTAATGTCCCATGGCCCTTTTTTTTAATTTCTGTGCAGCCTCTCCCTGCCTTTCTGCGATCTGGGTTAGCTGTCTGTAGGAAAAGGCATTGTTTGCCACATGGTTGTTTTTCCATGGTTGGCCAGGGACCAAAATTGAGATGAAGGGCACTAGCAGAAATGCAGTTAAAAGCACACTTTTTGGATTTTTTTCTTTGGTTGTTTTGTGTTTGTTTTATTTTGTTGTCAACAGACCACATTCATTACAACACACATGGTGTTATCTAGCCTTCTAGTGATGTCCCACAAAACCTAATGTTGTCTGCTACTTCTCTGTTTCAGTCTGATATAAATGACAAAACTAGCACAGCTTCATAAGGTTCCCTTATCCATACCTTGGAAGGAGCACACCTAGGGGCTTCTCTACCTTGATGTGCTGCTCCAGAACACCTTTTCTGAGCAGATTGCTGCTGAGAGCTCTGTAGGACACGCACCTTCTTGAGTGGTGTCCGAATGCTGTGGGGCTCCATAGATCACCAAGGACTGGGCTGCTATAGTGATAAAGTCAGGTCCAATGTTAGGCTAGAAAGACAATCCACAGATCAAGGTACAGTTCAGCAAGGTCCATAGTCAAGCAGAGGCGTGGCTATGAGAGAAGGGCAAGCAGGCAAACCTACATAATGTGCCTGTGTACAACACAAGTGACTGATGGCCCTGGATGGAAATTAAATGTGTTCCTGGTCCCATGGCCAGGAGTGAGGGTCCAAGGCAGGCTAGGTGGGGACAGTAAGGACTGGAAGTACCCTTGTGGCCTTCACAGTTGATATAAATAGAAGATACACTTCATCTGTAAGTGCAGTGAAGCAGGCCCTGCTACTTTTCTGCAGTGCATGATGTTACAAATATTTGTGAAAAAATAATTTATTTATTCTCTTTTGTACATATTTAATTGTATTAGTAGACTTTATGCTATCATAATGAAAGGCTGACGCAGGAGAAAATTAAGTGCTGTTTGATAAACCTAATTAAATTATTTGTTGCTTTCAGTAGACTAAATTGACTCTTAAGAGTATTCTGATTCTGTTTCTCCCTTAGTAATACCTCTCATAAATTATCTCGTATTATCTGCAGATGTAATTAAAAATAGCCATAATTTAATATTTACTCAAATATTAATTGCAGCTTGTTCATGAGGAGAACAAACTACTTGCCAGTACGCAGTATTTGGACACTGTAATTTTTATAGGTTGATTAGTCTTCAATGTAGGTCTCAACCTTAAAAAAAAAAAAAGTATACATACATCTCAAAGATATCTTATTTTTCACTGCAGATGTTAGTGGCAGACTAAGTATAAATTATCTGTCACCAATTTATTAAATCTTTAGTAAGGCCACCATGGATAGGATTGCGTGGTTAGGAAATTAATATTAATTCCTGGGTTTTTTTCCAGGTGCCACTAACCAGTGAGTTAGATTTTATGCCAATGGTATTAGAAATGCTTTAAAAAAATGTCAGTACTATTCTTTACTTAAATTTTAGAATAAAAATTTCAGCTAACATTTGGGGTTAACATGTTTGCCTTTGTTGATATAAACCCCCAGAATTTTCATAAGTCTTGATAAAAAGGTAGCAGAGGTTTAAAGATATGCAATACATGCTTTTTAGAAATTAAATAATTGTGAGGTTTATTAGTTATATCAGATCAGACATGGCGAGAAAGTTAATTTTTAGTTTTTAAGGAAATGCTGTGTTGTTGAAGAAATATTTCAAAATTTTCAAGAAAATTAAGAATTCAGAAAAACTCCTCTCACAGTAGTCAAAATATTTATAATGTTTTCCACTTGTATTAGTATAGTGAAATTAGGAATAATTCCAAACCAGAAAAGAAATATGCTGGGGTATTTTGTGTTGGTTTTTTTCCTGGTAATATCAGAGTTCTTGACACAATTCTGTCAAGGAGACTTTGTGCCACTGTAGCTCTCCCACCAAAATGCTTTTGATAAGTTGGCTTTTCTGCAACAAAAGCATTCTGACCAAAAGACAAAAAAAAATAAACAATTAAAAATTTTAAAAAATTACTAATTCTGTTTACAACAGAAAACCTATGTATGGGTCTGCGTACCACTCATGCAAGCTGTTTTGACAGATTGGCATCTGAATCCAAGCTAGTACTGATGGGTGCTGATATATATCAAAGCTTCTCTGTGCCCTTGTATCAAACTGAAGGCTGGAGCAATCTCTTGCAGCAGCTTCCATACATAAGTTGATGTAGAGCTGCCAATAGATAAATCATTTGCTTTCAGTACCTGTGCTGGCTACCTCCTAGACATTTTACATTAGCGTGCTGGGTCCCTTTCTGCATAGAGAAAAAGCTATTTACCTGAAGCCACTTCATGGACAGAGAGACATTCTGACAAATTGACATACAGAGAAAAAAAGAATGTCAAAGCTGAAATATAGCAATTCTGGTTATAAAGCTTATTTCTGATAAAAAGAGAGAGGTTCAAAGAACTGCCACATACATAACATATACTTTGTATTCTTCCTGGTACATCCGGCAAAGGGTTCTGTCTGATTTATGGTTTTCTTGTTGGAATTACGGGTTTTGTTTGTGGCTTCCTCTGGTCACAACATGGTTTAATGCTCCCAGATCACAGAGAAGAATCACTTAGGAGATACTCCACAGTGTCTTGTGATTAAGTACTCTATTAAAACTCCAACACAGGTGTGAAGATCCTGTAGAGAGACTCTGAAGATTGACATTTGGGGATGGAAAGGATCTTAGAAAACCTCTTACATCTGTCTAGTGAACTCAGATTTATTCCCATTGACCCCCCTGAATTTGATATTCTAGTCTAGGTGATAATCCAAGATCTGTCATGAAACTGAGTCCCCCTAAGCCTCATTAGTATCACTCCCTCCTACATAATGTCTCAAGACACCCTGAGGTCTTTCAGCCCTGAGCTATTCCCGTGTTACAGGATTCACTAAGCTGCATACTGCTCAAATAGTAACAGTTCAGATGCTCTCTCCAGTCTGATTTATTTTGATATTGCAGTCAGTGAATCTCTCCTGCCCACTGTTGCTCATTCAGAGCATGAAAACATGAACCTTTATGTGTTCTACGCAGCTATGTCTGAGACTCCAAGAAAGAAAGAGCAATAGTACAACAGAGTTTTTCACATAACTGGGAATAACATTGGTAATATTTTTAAATAGCAGATGGTGAGGATCATGGGGAGAGCTCTGTGCATGTGTGCACATACACACTGAGAGTCCCTGAAAACCAATAATCATGGTTCTAACATTCTGAATATAGCAAAATATTGTACTGGTAAAGGAACTCAGAATTAATGGATGCTAACATTTTTGTGTTGTTCTTCCTAGGTTTCTTCAATTCACATGTAAGTAATATATAAAACCATTACTTAAAAAAATGTAGAAAACATAAAGAATAGTAGAGATCTGAAGAAAATATTTTGTGTCTTAATGATCACAGAACCAGTATCAATTCATGCAATCTAGACAGAAAATTTGTTAAAAAAATGAAATGTAACATAGAACAAATCAAATTGCAAATGTTGTGATTATGTGGAGTTGTCATATAAATGTAGTCTTAAAAAAAAGTAAAAAAAAAAGGTATCAGACTTATGTACTCTTATGAGAGCATTCTTTACCAACGATGGCAACCCTACCCACAGGCTCTGGTGGGCGGCCCTCAGCATCTGTGAGGAATAGACTTTATTACATAATCTCAGGATTGAGGCTTCTCTAATTTAAGAATTCACAAAATTAAAAAAAAAAAAAAAAAAGGAAGAAAAAATACTCATTCTTTCCAAACTTCCATTTATAAGTTTCTAAAGGTTCTAAGAACATATATATATTTATAAAATGGCTTTATAAAGCAATATCTGCTTATCATGCTATAGTTACATGTAATTGTGTCTTAGATGAACCAATTCTTACATGATTCTTCCAGAATACAAACTGGGCATTAATTTTGAGTTATCACTCCCCATTATTACTGTGTGGTTCATAAATTAATGCCACCAAGTCCATAAAAGAAAAAAAATTTAAACCCCCTGAAAAAAATCACAATTGCTACTGTTCCTCTAAGTCAGCATTACAAAAGTCTTTTTATCAATTAAGAATTTTACAGAAAAGACATTGAGGTTTATTAGAACATTCTCTATAGTTAAAAGAGTAGTAAAAGAAACAATACTCAGTGTGGTTTAATTTAATGGCACCAAGACTGACTAAAGAGAAGAAAACCAGTTCCATTACTATGTGACAATTAGAATGTAGAAATTTATGCATTAATATTTTTTTACATGCTAAAACTTAAGAGGAAAGCTCATATTTGTTTATGATTTTGATTCAAAGACTGCTAGAGTCAATAAAAAATATTTTCTGCTTATACATAATTGCCTGATGGTCTGGATGAGGGAGGTATTAATATAGTGATCTATTTAGTTTGGAGATTAAAAACCTGGTCCCATGTTATATGGAAGAGGAGATTAACATGAAACCCTCACTTCTTACACCATTTCTCTGAATACCAAGTAACAGACTTTTTCTTGTTTAAAAAGATCACATTTTCTAGTGAATGTTTCAAAATCATTTCAATTAGCAAAAGTGTCCACTTGTTCCAAAGTGGGATGAAAACAAGTCCCCAAATCTCAGAAGTTGCTGTGAAACAGAATTGTTGTCAGCTCTGCTATTACCCACAGAGGGCTTTGGATCAGACCCATTATCCCTTTAATCTCTTTATGCCTCTCCCCTGAGCAGAGGACAAAAATGAAAAGGGAAAGAGCCCTGTGCATCAGTGACCTAGATCAGACTACAGAGTGGGTAGCTACAACAGTAAAATATCATGTTGTCCTTCTCCCAACAAGCTGTGCTATACTGTGTTAGTATGTAAAGGGGAAAAGAGGAAAAGGAAAAATAGTAGGGGAAAGCAAATATGTGAAGAGCTAAACCATGATTTTGCCAAGAAGGATAGGACCAGATGGTCCTTAAGGTCCCTTCCAACCTGATATTCTATATATTCTATGATCTATTTTTTTCTAGAAAAAAAGTATCTTATAAATATCTCTATTTACTGGCAAACCAAGAAGAGCTGGAAGTACCACAGCTGTTTTCCAGCTGTTATTTCCTAAAGATCTACTGAAAACAATGTAAAGCAAAAGTCTAGCCAGGTCTGCTTTGGAACTGTTTGTGAAAGGCCTTTTGAGACATTGCTGGTTATCTTCTAGCCAGATTGGCAGCCACTATAACCATTCCTGTAATTTTCTGGCCCAGCTTATTGACTTCTGTATGGGAACTACTAACAGATGTCTAGCATTTTGTAACATTTTTCATTCTCAAGGATCTGAAAAACATATCTATGTCTTAGCTATACATACATACATACATGCAAAGCTGCATACACATATAGATGAGTCACCCATGCTGGTGATTGTAACTGTTCCACTACCTGTTAATGTTTGGCATATAATGTAACCACTGCAACAATTCCTTACATTTAGAAAGGTGGTATTCCCTGATCACACACTGGAAGGTATAGGAAGTACTGATTTCTTCTTAGTGATTATTGTTGTGCATTAATTAATTTTATACTGGTCAGGCACAGAGAAAATAATGTAAATAGATATAGGAGGAAACTGGAAAATTTCCACTAAACTTGTGTAATAGCTTTGTTATTCAATTTCAAAACCTGTAAGACAGTGATAATGCCAGTGATCATCATAAGATAAAGGAATTTTATGTTAAGAACACTCTAGAATTATGTTTTCATGCTCTGTTTAATACACACTATAAATATTCCCACTGCTTGATCTACTTGCTTTGAAAATATTAACCAAATTAAAGCTGTTCTGCTATTTTGCCTGAGTAATTTTTTTCAGATGTCATCAGTGATATCTGTTGCCCAACAAATAAGAAAATAGCCAACATGTTACAAGCCTTTTTAAAAAGACTCTGAATATGACTGAATCTTCTCTGTAGATAAAGATTTTGCATATTGAATGGTACAAAGAAATAATGAAACAAATAATTCAGTATCTGTAGAGGCAATAGGAGCAATAAATAAGTAATATTACCAGGAGAGAAATGTGCTTCTTCTTTTGTTGTTGGCTTTTTTTTGTTGTTGTTGGGTTGTGGTGTTTTTTTTTATTACGTATTTTGCCCAGAGCTTTAAGCAATACATATGTTATCAGAAAACATTCTTTTCTTCTAATAAGCAGTATTTATCTATGTCATTATAAAAGCTGGTCAAGATGCTTTCACACATACACACATACACAACCATACACGTGAGTGCAGCTCTACACATAAATGCAGAAAAAAATCTAGAAATTACACATTAACCCTACACACATATGAAACCTTTTTGATCCTTGAAAATAATATTCCACATACCTATAGTCTTAGAATATGTTTGGATTATCCTGAAGTTACACTGAGATAAAATAAGATGAACTAAACCCCTTAACTCTTCTTTTACATCCTTCTGCTTTAACCTTGTAAAATGGATGTTGCATTTACAAGGTTTTACTGTTTCTATTTATTTAAAGAAAGAAAAAATATCTCTGCAGTACTGCTGTCAGAATGCTGTGGCTAGTGCACTTCAACCATGTTTAGGTGGCACAGAGGATGAGCATCTTGGCATGCCTGGGTTGCCAATCCTCTGACACCCTGATCACAGATGCATGATGCTGCTTCCCTTGGTCTGGTCATCCCCTTTCTTACCCATGGGGATGAGGATGCAGGGGAGGGAGAGAAGGAGAATAAGTGGATAATGCACTTCTCAGTGTGGCTCTGATATTCTCTGGGGTCCTGCAGTACAAATATAGTCTCAGAGACTCTCCTAATGCCTACTGAATTGGTGGGAATTTTTCAAGTAAACACCTACCTCAAATTCTTCTTATGACAGTAGAGATTATAGAAAGAAAAACACTAACAAAGTTTGACTGACAAAAGGTATACTTATACTAAACCACAAATACTTGGTTTGCTGTAGGCTCTGAGAATCATCAGACTGGTTTAAAACCAAGATCTGTATTTCTTATGCTATATATTACATTTTGTGTTATTTCCATAGGTCTTTTGATTTTGAGCATTTACAAGAAGCAAATTCTTAGACTTGGAAAATAAAACCAGGCAGAATCTTGAAATATATGTCATACTCACAAAATACATTTCAGCTTTCACCAGATTACACATTTCAAGTAGAATTTTGTTCCATTTGAAGTTTTTCTTATTATCAGCAAGTTAATTTTTATACAGCCAACAGAGTGATAGACTCATTCTTGAATGAAAATTAGTCATCTTTCTAATTTTATTTCCCAGTAGTGCTCAGAAGAGTCTGTAGGATAGTTTAATGTGTTAAATACTGCAAGAAAAAAAAATATTTTCAGATCTTCTATAGCCCAGTAATTGATGTGTGATTTTGGTCAGAATTTCTACACTTGTTTCTGTCCAAGTAGGTGCTTAAACTTGAAAGTGAAAATACCTCTCAATTGATGCTAAACTTTCCTAGGTTAGGGCCTCATATTCATAAACAGTATTTACTGTATTTAAAATCTTGTCTGACCTGATTTGGCAACTGACATACAGAGGTCTCAGGCTATCATACTTCTGCCTCATTCCATCTTTATTAAGGAATCAGATAGTCAAATAGAAGTAAAAGTTAAATGCAGAAGATATTATTAGTTATGTCAAATCTGAAGCTGTTTTGACTGGTCATGTTCAATAATTTAAAAAAAATAAATAAAAAGATAGTAAGGATCTTATGTTTCAGGACAGGTCTCTGAATAATTCCAAGTGGAATAATACTAAAAGGAGAACACAATCTGATTGATTAAATCTTCTCCAGTGACAGAGCTGCTTCACTGAGCACGGTTTATGACTTTATTAATGCATCTTATGAACTATTTTAACTTCAAATGCGCTATTTTAATTTAGAGAAAACCTTTTGCAGAAAGTAGTAGTTCTTAAGTACTTGCCCATGAGGCTGCTTACAGCAAGCTGCCTAAATTATGTAAGGATAGTCTTTGTCTCTGTGCACAGAAATACTTTTTTTATTAGTACAACCAATTAAAGCTGAGGTACTGTATGACAGCTGTGGAAATTGTTAATAATTTGAATCCAGCAAATGGCTGCTGTATCTTGACTATGATCCTGGTATAGTCATATTCAGCTTGAGAGTACTTCATAGTAAAGGTAAAAGGAGAAGAAGGAAGATTTTATTTTAATATATTGCCTCAGAGAAAATGGTGGTGGAAATAAGAAGATTAATAGTTTCATGTTTCTTTCTTGGAGACTTGTCAATAGTCATATTGTGGCCAAAACTAGAACAGTTAGACAAATGAATGATTAAGATTTCAACTTCAAGACAGGAAGTTTTTCTACAGATGGTCAGTAAGCCATGTGCACCTGAAAAGAAGTGGATGGCATTAGTCATAACTGGCCGTAAGCTTCTTTGCGCGTGAGTGGAAGAAATCACAAGATACCAGCTACCAAGTGGAGTGAGATGGATGGAAAAGAATAATTGTGCTTGTTATGAAAAGGTATGCCTTCCCATAGGATCTTCCTACTTTGGACTTTTATGAATACCTACCAAGAATTTAAAGAAGCAATCCGACAAGTCCATGTCATAACTTTAAACATATGTGACTCCATTTCTGAATTATGATTGTTTACATCATTAAGGTAAGAACAAACCCCAGGAGCTGTGAGATTTGGAACTACAGTGACTGTTTTGCTTCTAGAAAAATGGCAAACTGCCATCAGATTGAGTCTTGTTTAAGGTTCCAAATGGTAGACTTTCAAAGTAGAACATAATTATCTCACAGTTACTCACTGGAATTTCTGGCATGAAGTAAATGCAAAAATACATATACAAAGTCTGATTAAATGTGCATGTGTCTGTATTGTGAAAAAACATTCCTTAGAGCAATCCATCTTGCTAACATATTTTTAATTTTTTGAACATATACATAACTAACGGATCGTAACAGAAGTTGATAGCACAACCAGTAAGAACTGAAATATCTAGAGAGGAGAAAAAACCCAAACAAAATAATCCTGTTAAAATTGTAGGAGTTAACATTATTTCTCAAAAGTGGTGAGAAGTTTAGGTGAGCAATAATTAGTTGACAATAAAAGCCATATTAATGTCAACCACAGTTTCATTTCTCATACCTAACTTTGAAAGCAAAATACCTCATCAGTAGACACTGTTAACAATATTTTAAGTACTTTAGGAAAAGTAGCTCGCTGTTTTCTATGCAAGATTTGGACCTCTGTTTTCACAGTATAAATGGTATTAGTATTCACTAGACCAGAGAAGATCACCTCAAATTTCTTTGCCCTTGGCTCATACTAAGACGGGAAACACAAATCAACATTAATTACTTATACAGTGATTTTTAAACTAAGTCCTTTGATGCCTTCTTTGGAAGGATAGGCAAATATAAGTAAAGCTAAGCAGAAATTATTTTTTCTTGAGTTTCCAAAATCTAAAGAAGGAAAAAAAGCTTAATTTTTTATGTTGCATGAGGATGTGAAAAACTCTAGTGCAAAGTGAAGTACTAGGTGTGCCACATTGCATAGAGTAACCCTCACTGAGGGCTGGCTGACTATATCGAGGGGATTTCTCAGAACTGAAATACGATCTCAGATCAGAAAAATCTTGAACTGTGATGGGAATGTGATCTGAGATGGATTAAAATTACACTTTGTAAAAGTAAAATACTTTGCAAATTTAAAACCAGGTCTTCTTTATTTTTCTCTGGACAGCTGTGAAGATAGAGGATGGTGAATGCACAGTTAGTTTCATGCCAGTACATGAAACCAGTTCACTGAGATGTTAGAAATCACAGACGCAGTCCCATGACATTTGAACTGAAAACAAAATTTCAGCTTATATCTATGGCTGTTACTAATCCGTGGAAGAGAATTTCATCCTGTTTGTCATCTAAAGCTGTAGAGGGATTTCCATACATATTTATTTCACTGTTTTCTTTTCAAAAACTAGCAATTAGGACTATAAAAGGCAGGCTACACCTGTCTGACTCCAGCAAACCAGCTACTCCGGCAATAATGAGTGTTCATCATGGAGCTGGCAGCTACCAGGGTGGAATGCAGTCTGCAGGATGCAGGTGCTCTCATCTCACTTCTGCTCATAATCCCTGTTGTACCGGGAAGTCCACACATTCACCAAGGAGACCAGGATGTATATGTCTCAAGCTGGTATTGGCTTTCACAAAGAAAGACAAAATGATCCTTACAACAGCAAAGAGTAAAGGGCAGCATCTGATCATGGTTTAGGTTATGGCCCATTCTCTACCTCATTCAGTAATTTTACTAGCAGTTTTTAACTGTCAAGATAATGAGTCCCTGTGGAAGATATATTATCCTGGGACGAGATACTGTATTTAGCCAAAGCATCTGGGTTGCACGTGTTGGTGTTTTCCAGAATGAAGGCACCATTAACTATTACAGATCACATGGTCTTTCATAGACAACCCCATCATGTGCAAAAGTAAATAATTGGTAACCTATATATCTCTGTGTGGTGACATTACAGTCACTGTCCATATATCAAAGACATTAGAACATGAATGCTGCCAACTACTGTTATAGTGATACCATATAAATCTCTCTTCAATTGATTTTTTCTTCTTTCTCATAGCATTTTCAGTTATAGTTTATGTGCTAACTGTTGGAAAATACAATTTCATTGCAATCATCTGTGTAATATTCCATGTTACTGTCTGCTAACAATGCAAGTAGCTCACATTTATTATGGCCTTCCAATCAAATGAATAAAAATGCTGAATTGTGGAAATTAGTGCTTTTCCCAGAAACATTTATGATTGCTTGTCACATATCTAGTTTACATTTCTATCACATGAGAATTTTGAAATTCTCTTTGCACATTTGGATCTGATCTATTGCTGAGTACAGTTGCTCAGATAAAAGTGTCTAGATATGAAGGTAATAGGTGTCCTGAAAATAATCCTAGACAAAAAGATTGATTAGAAAATTTGACCTCTACAGGCAAGCAAAGAGGAAAGAGGTTGAGTCACTGGACTTCATTTTAGCGAAGTTTTGCTATCCAGGAAAGACAAGAAGAGTTCTTGCATGCGGAAAGGGTGGGGAGAGAGTGGAATACAAACGCTTTCTGAAGAACTGAAATATGAATATGCTTCTGTACCTGTCATATGTATCAAGAATGAGAGACTAACTGGCTGAGAAGTTAATGTAATGTGCTGCTGAAAATATGAAAGAATCAAAAGCAGGAATAATCATCAGTCTGTCACTTAGCAATAGTCCAGATAAGCAAAATGCAACCATGAGCACTGAGGATGTGCTACATAGTCCATTTTATGCCAGTGTTTCTCATTTCATTTATTTGCACATCACCTATTTCTCTTTTCAATTTTCTGATCTTTTCTTCTCTTTGGAGTGTTTTATATGAGATCACTTGGTCTCAGATGAGTCTTTGGCCCCTTGCAGAGCTTTTCTTTTTACTTGAAATCTTACAGTAGTGATGAAAATTAAGGAAGAAATGTAAATTAAAAAATAAACATGCATATATTTTTTCCTTTTCACAGAATGTCAGTAACTGACAGGAAGCACATGGACCAAACCAATTGGAGTCGAGTGGACTTGAGTGAGCCTGGGTTGAGCTCTGGAGGCTAACATCCACATTTTAAAATGCACCTTTTTTCTGATACATAACATTACAAATTTTATAAGTAATCTCATAATGTTTTTCAAATGCCAATGCTATGCAAGACATCTTCCTACCTAACAAAAACAACAAGAACAGGTAGAAATGCTCTTTTGGCCTATCAGTAGAGCTAGCAGCATCACAGCAGATGCCAGAATTTTTCATTAAGGTATTTGTGGGTCCTTTTGTCATCTGCAGCCTGAATAGAGGCTGTAGATTTTGTATTAATCTTTGTATTAAATATTCAAGCATATAATTATATTGGTACAATGTCAGAGCCTAAGAACTCTGGAGGGACTAATAACTGAGACCTGGTATTCTTTCAAGCTTCCTTTTATTACTGCAGAATAGATTACTGCAATAGTTCCCTCTTTGTATTTTTAAGCAGAGGTTTGAGCCAGTGAACACTCAGAAAAGACACATTCTGTATAATTTCCTTGGTTTCCAGCAGCCTAAGGTACCTGTGTACTACAAGTTATTTCACTCTCCAGGTCTTAGTCCTAAGATTATTCCCAATACATGAGCAGTAGTTCACTCCCAGGCTGTTTCAACATGAAGCAGCAGTTCCTACCAAAACAAAGCTTGAACATGGCTTTTTTCAGGAGGTACGTTCCAGTCAACAACTTGGAAAACAGTGACTGAAGTCCAGCTGCCATGTCCCCACACTGTACTCCAAGGTGATGCCAGCAGGGTGTGCATCCCCTCAGTCTTGCATGCTCCCATGTGAGCCCTCACCTGTGCAGCACCTGTCACGTGGACATGGTCTGGATAACACTCTTGCTGTTTTGGAAGGCAGTACAGAGCTTGCATTGTTTGGAACATATTAGAGTATTTGGGGAAAAAAAAAAAATTAAAATAAAGTAGCACACAAATAAAAATAACTGTGTTTTAGGATGACAATGCAATTTCTTAAGGACCCACAGCCAGGATTTTCATCATTCACGCACAGCTCCCAGTCTACACAGCTTGACTAAGGGCTGGCTCCTAGGCAGGGTATGCAGATATGCTCCCTCTTTAGGAGTGGCTTTAAAAGATAGCTCTTCATGTGCTCTAGTGACATCTGTAAAAATATTATTAACAGCTCTGTCATCCATTATTTAGGTCACAAAACAGAATATTGTACTGCTCTGAGTCTCTTAAAGATAGTATGTTACATTATAATTATGATGATGATGATAATAATAACAAAAATAAAAGTAAATAATACCTCTGGTTCTCTTCCCATTGCTTTGGGGTAGGATTTACATACCAGGCTGAAGAACCCCACATGGACTTAGGCCTTTGTCTTTAGAGAGAGTTTTACTCTTTTGGCAGGCTGTTCTCTTTCATGGATTTCTCTATGACTGGAACAATGCATCCTCACCTCCAGGCCATTGAATCACTTCCCTCAAGCAGTATGATTTTATTTAAGTAATTCACTGGGGCAGCTGAATATACACTTGTTCCTGTCCAACTCTGTATTAAAGCAAATAAGAATATTAGGACACTTCAGTAACATAAATAATTTACTATTCTTTGATCTCCCAAGGTGACCATGGACATAATTTTTTAATGTGATTATTTTAGGCCCCAGTGATATAGTATTACATAATGGATGGTGTAGTGAGTGTGACTGTAGTTTGAAGAAGTCTACAGCTACTTCTTATGGTCTAGAATCATAGAGTTGCCCATGTGGGAAGGGAACTTGAAAGATCATCTGATCCAACCTACCCTGTAAAAGGTAGCCTATCAACACCCTGTCTATTCACCTTACTATTCGTTATTCATCTCAATGCCCAGAAATGCAAAACAAATGCTAACAACCAGTGTATTCTAGGCAATAAGTCCAAGGCTCAGTTGCATCCCATATTTTGAAACATACGGTTTTATTTTGTTTTTCTTGTTCTGTTAAACTACTACTGAATTCATGGAGTTGTCTTTGTCTTTGCATGGTTTGAACTGATTATCAGAGATGAGGAATAGCTGCAGCTCAGAGCTGACCAATTAGCCACTTGCATTTAATTTATGCACCTAGAATCAGAGATAAATTTGAAATGTAAGAGTTATCCTATTTTTTTTTTTTTCAATCAAGTACATGAAAGTCAAACTCAGTAGAGTACATCAACATTGCCTCTTGCAATATAAATTATTAAAAGCTTTAGGTGAGTCAGGATAATTCACCCTTTTAACTGCAGCATAGTCGACTTTTCAAAGTCTGTTGAACATATTTCAGTTGGATTGACTATGGCAATGCCTGAGGCTTCAAAAAAATTCATGACTACAAGACATAAGTGACACTGATGAATTCCCTGGGTGACAGGCTGAAATGAAGAACAGAGGTGAAATTTCAAAATGTGAAAGGCTTCCAAATTTGTGACTGTGTCTATTAATAAATCCATAGATAAAAATAACTAATGGTATTTCCAGGAATGATGCAAAAAGAGACTGTCTCTTATCTCCATGAATAAAGCCGAATATTAAAAAAAACACAAAAAACAGAGGATAAATTAATTATAACTATCAGCTCCATTGAATTCATTAAATGGTCAAGAACAGGAAATTTCCCCTGCCAGTGTGCCCTCCTCTGTGTGTCTATGGGACCGTTTTTTTAACTCTATTACAGTCCACGAAAGCAAATTGTTGAAAGTGAATATGGCTGTTAAACCTACTCTCCTCGAATTCCCTTTGTTTTACACAAGTCGTCCTTTGAGGAATGACGTATTTGAGGACTAGAAGCTGGAGTGGCATGAGAGTTATGTCTGGATGTCATAACCATATTTCACTAATGGAAAAAATAAATACACATACAGAATTTGGCTTTCATGGGGAAAAGAGAGCCCTGTCATATTCTACAAAATAAGAAAACAGCCATTTGCAGATTACAGTGAGAGATATCAAGGAGGAAATCAAAGTATCTTCCTAGATCTTCCTTGTTTTCAGACTATGCTAGAAGAGAGAGAACAGTTTCTTGCTTAATTAGAATTTGATAGTTATATTCTATACATATTCTGTCTGCTTCAATGATGAACAGGATGACATTAAAACAAATATAATGCTGTGAACAAAGCTCCTGTGATGGTAATTACAACTAGTACATTACCTCATAACAAGCACTGCATTTGTGCAAGAGAATTTTATTTCAATTTGAGGACAATGTGGGTGCATACAAAACAACAAATAAAGAGCTACAATTTTGCTACTCTTTCAAAAAGGTTTAGTGGAAAAGCCCCCTCAGAGGAGATTAATTTTAAGCATTTAATCTTTCCATTATTCTCAGATTTTCAGCCAACCATAAAAATTAGAGTGCTGAACACTACATGTTCTACATCAAGTCACAAACTTGCCAGTTGTAAATGTTCATCTTTATTAATATTTCTAAGATGCATTTGGAGCTTCCACTATAAAAATCCATTAAGCAGTCAGCACTGATTCATCAGAAGCATTGAGGGTCTAAATTCCTTAGGTTTGGATCAGATAATAAGGAAGTAAACATAAAGTGGGTAGATTTAGGTTGGACATTAGGAAAAAGTTCTTTACAATGAGGGTGGTGATCACTGGAACGGATTGCCTAGAGAGGTGGTGGAGGCCTCATCCCTGGAGGCGTTAAAGGTCAGGCTTGATGAGGCTCTAAGCAATTTTTTCTAGTTGGAGATGTCCCTGCTTATTCTAGGGGGGTTGAACCAGATGACCTTTATAGGTTCCTTCCAACCCAAGACATTCTATGATTCTGTGATAAGTAAAGGTAATTCAAATGGGTGTTTAAATTAATATCTTTTTCAGGTCATCCTAGCAGTCCCTGATTCCATTCAATCCAGCTAAGAAAGAATTTTTAGAAAAGTGCATAAATTTAAGCACTGTCCTAAAGTAAGGTGTTATTTTGAACCAGGGCTCAAAAGTTAAATTTGATTGTTCTAATCCAGTAGTGCTTAATGCTGAACCATGGCTGACATAAAAACTGTTCACTTTGGAGTAATGTCTTCATGCCTTTAAGGACAGTCACAGCAGCTGCCCAGTATTCCAGGCATTACTACTGTTATTTCTCCTGATGCATTTAGCACAGACAGGAAACACATTTTCCAGGTTTACCAAAAAAAGGTGGTTCCAAGAGACAAATATTTTGTCTTCTCACAGCTAGTCTATGCAGAAACTTTTTAAAAAAGGTACTTCTGTTCATCAAAAGTATACTGAAAAAAAAAAAAAAAAAAGAGAAAGAAAAAGAAAAAGGTATTATAATCTTTCTTCTACCAAGGGCTATATTTCAAATTAATAGAGAAGTTTCCCCAGTCATGCTTGACCAATGAGGACAGTCAAACATTGGAATAGTCTCCCAAGGGAAGTGGTAGGTTTCCCCACATTGGACAGTTTTAAGTCTCAGCTTGACAAGGTGCTAAGCCATTTAATGTAAACTATAGCAGTACCTAGAAAATTTGGGCCAGATGATCCCTGAGGTCCTTTCCAACCTGGCATTCTATGATTCTATGACCTCAGAATGTATCAGGTTGTTGAAAGTAGCCTCTGGACTATCACCAAAGTCAGAATTAAATTGTAAAATTACTTCAAAATCACTTTATTTTCCAAGTCACTTTTCACATTTTAAAAAATGCACCTTTGTTTTTCCTGGATGAGGGTATAGAATGTACCTCCATCTTCCTGACACTCACCCCTTACATTTTTGTAAACATTGATGAGGTCACCCCTCAATCTCCTTTTCTCCAAGCTAAAGAGACCCAGCTCCCTCAGCCTTTCCTCATAAGGGAGATGTTCCACTCCCTTCATCATCTTTGTAGCTCTGCACTGGACTCTTTCAAGCAGATCCCTGTCCTTCTTGAACTGAGGGGCCCAGAACTGGACACAATATTCCAGATGCAGCCTCACCAATGCAGAATAGAGAGGAAGGAGAATCTCTCTTGACCAACTAACCACACCCTTTCTAATGCACCCCAGGATGCCATTGGCCTTTTTGGCCACAAGGGCACATTGCTGGCTCATGGTCATCCTCCTGTCTACCAGGACCCCCAGGTCCCTTTCACCTACATTGCTCTCCAGCAGGTCAGCCCTCAACCTGTACTGGTACATGGTGTTTCTCTTCCCCAGATGCAAAACTCTACACTTGCACTTGTTGAACTTCATCAGGTTTCTCCCCGCTCAGCCCTCCAGCCTGTCTAAGTCTCTCTGAATGGCAGCACGGCCTTCTGGTGTGTCAGCCACTCCTCCCAGCTTAGTGTCATCAGCAAACTTGCTGAGGGTACATTCTGTACCCTCATCCCAGTCTTTGATGAAGATGTTGAACAACACGGGTCCCAGTACCGACCCCTGAGGCACTCACTAGTCACAGACCTAGTCACAAGCATTATTCAGAATGCAACGCAACACACCAAAATAGCCTCATCAAAATAGCCTTCCTGATGAAAGGCCATATATTTTTCTTAGTTGTACACTTTGTAAGTAGTTTTTCTTCAAAGTTTCTTTAACAGCTGACCCCCAACTTACCAAAGAGATATTCCATACCATATGATGTCATGTTCAGCCATAAAAGCTGGGGGAAGAAGGAAGGGGGGGATGTTCCAAGTGATGTAATTTGTCTTCCCAAGTAACCATTATGCATGATGAAGCCATATTCTTCTGGAGATGGCTGAACACCTGCCTGCCCATGGCAACTAGTGAATTAACTACTTGTTCTGTTTTGCTTGCACACATGGCTTTTGCTTTACCTATTAAAGTGCTTTAATCTCAACCCATGAATATTTTCACTTTTACTCTTCTGATTCTGTCCCCCATCCCACTGTGAGGAGAGTGATTGAGCAGCTGTGTGGGGGCTTAGTTGCCAGCTGGGGTTCAACCAGAACACATTTGAATAGTCTGAGCTTCTTGATGAAAAGCCATTTATTTTCCTTATATTTTCCTTAGTTGTATATTTTTTAAGTCTACAATCTATAATTTTTTCCAGACTGCATGCTGGAAAAGCACAGTACAGGTACTGGATTTTACTTTTTTTTTTTTTCAGATTAACAGTCAGATCAGCTGCAGTTTTCTCATGACAGTCTTTCATTTTTGGCAAACATTACTATTCTCTACAACAGCAGGGTGAGATAGACTGAGTTGGAAACAGCCCGATGACAATCATTTGATATATTGTGCAAGAATGTCCTTTGGTTTACTCTGTCAGTGATCTCCCATCTTTTTGTGTGTGTGCGTTTGTTTTGCTTTTAAATTTTAAACATTATGTTCAAATGTCCTAAATTCTATAGAGGAGCACTGTGAATTTAGACATGTCTTTGGAATAGAGACTATCTTGCTGTTTCATGTTTTTGACAGTAATGCCCTTATCTGTGACTCAGACTTCTGAATATTCTCCTGGCACAAATAAGACATGACAGTAGGAGCTACTCAGATGATGCATAAGGAGCACCACCTTAGGTGGAACTGTGAAGGATGCTTTTTTCTATATGACACAGTTCCTGGCCTCTCTGATCTTTCCTCAGAAATTTGCCTTGAATCTGCAGGAAACCAACAGTCTTGTTATCTTATCTGTGCTGGGATGACAGAAGGTAAGTGTAAAAATCCCTTCTATTCAATAACTCAGCCAGTTGCACTACCCGAGTGGGAGGGTTGTTTAGCAATTCAGCTGCACTGTTGCTTTACTAGCTTGTTTTGTAAGTAAGTATATTGTCATTTGCAGTGTCCTGAAAAGCAAATGAATGTGCCAAAGATAGCTGTGAAAATGCAGTGGTAAGAAAATAATTCAATTCAGTGATTCAGAATTGCTTTTTCATATGTAACTAAATCCTAAACAAATCAAGGATACTTTCCCATTAACTACAACTTTGTCAGAAATACGGTGCCTTTTCTGCTGCATAAATATAAATTACAGCTTTTTTAGAGTTACCTTGCTACACAGTTTTCTTGGATTTTTATTTAAAGAGCAGTTTTATTTTATTAATATATTTTATCTTTATTTTCAGGTAAGTGAAAAAACCGTTGTATTCTATGCTATATTGTTTCAATACCACTTATATCTTAAGGCTTCTTTCTCATGAAACACAGAACTGAAGCTATCTTTCTGATTTTAAGTTAAGCTTCAAACAGAACAAAAACGGTACAAGAATGTGGCTTTTCATGGAAGATTTAGAAATTAAGAGAAAATTGTAGAGAAATGCAATGTGTCATTATCCAATACTAAAATGGAGGAATAAAATAATTTTGGATACTATTTAAATTTTGTTTCATTGTTTGCATGGAGACAGGAAAAAACAAACAAACAAAGAAAAAACAAACAAACAAACAAAAAGGAAAAAAGGGAAGGAGAGGGCTGTGCTCCTAAGATTCCTAGACTTTCCAGAAATCTAATATTTATTGTGAGTATAAAACTTTTCAGAGTATCTAACCCTGAAAAGGAATCACTTATTTGAAAGCCTGAATGTGGGAAAACTTTTAGAAGGTTATTTGTCCACTGGATACCCCAAACCTGCTTTGAGGAAGAGGATGATATTGGTGGAAGGACAGTCCTTGATTGATAGGCATTGGACCCTCTGCTATAACATTTTTCTTTTTCTCTTTTTCCACACAAGGAAAACACACTTTCATGTTGTGCACAAGTGTGAATACAAGTGATATTGGTATTAAATCCTATTTGCTTTTCAATTTAAATGTATCGATCACAAAGATTTTAGATGAAAGACATTAGATCTTCCTTAATCAACCAGTCCCCCCAGTTTATGAACTTTCTGAGAGTAATTCAGATAGGCTTTCCAGTGGGCTGCCCTGCAGCAGCTGGCCAGAGGATGATCTAGGTGTCTATTTTCTCCCTCCTATTGTCATCTTCCAGGGCACAGCATCTCCTCTTTGTTGGTGATTGCCCCTCCATCCTCACATTTCCAGTGCTGAAGGAATGAAGAATATGTTTCTTTGAGAGGGAATTATTCTGGTTGCTCTCATGTACGGCAGTTTAATCATTATTCATTCCTGGATCAAAGCAGGCA
The DNA here is from genome assembly GCF_000747805.2 of Chaetura pelagica. Taxonomy (NCBI): domain Eukaryota; kingdom Metazoa; phylum Chordata; class Aves; order Apodiformes; family Apodidae; genus Chaetura; species Chaetura pelagica. The sequence goes on from NW_009970725.1 coordinate 2,481,406, forward strand.
GCCACCAATGGGTAACATTTTGTACAATTCTGCCTATATTTCAGACTAGTCAATAGAGCCCTGAAGGCAAAACTGAACCACTGAGTAAATTAAACAACAAAAAAAAAGGAAACTGAGTGGACATGGGAACAGCACTTGGCATTTGCATAGTTCTTTTTTGGCTCGGCCTTGCATGTTAAACACAGATGTGAGTGCTCACTGGGAATATAACTAAATACAAGAAGAGATCTGAAAATGGTGGCTGGCCCAGCCTGAATTCTGCAGAGAAAAATTGTTGCACCATTTTCAGTAGTAATTACAGCTATTGAATATTTTTACAATTATTGTAACAGGAAAATTGTTCTCAGAATATATTATACAGCTGGCCAATTTTTTGTGTTGTGCTTTTTCTTTAAAAGAGTGCTGAAGCAGTTACATAAAAGGCAGCAGAAGATGAAGTGAATAGCATTTCCAGATCATATTGATTTCTTGACAAAACCAATGGAATGCTAATACTTTTTTTTCAGATGTCCCAATAAGAAGAATACAATTAAAATTCTACTAAAAAGTATAATTCAAAAATTATCAGTGCAGAGAAGAAGGAATGAAAGGAAAGTAGAAAAAGCTTTTACTCCCAAACATATTGTACTAAAATCTTCACTTCTATTCTCTCCAACTGTGCATTTCACTGACAAAATAGACCACTAATTAATAAATAGAAGCACAATGCTGAAGGATCTTGATATGTATTTATAGCTAAGATTTTAGAGCTAAGATTTACTTCTGATCTCATGGAAAAATCTACCAAAAAATAGTAATTGGGCATCTAAACTGAAAAGATATTAACTCTAAACTGTTCAGAAAAGAATTCATAGGCTCCCAGTTGCCACAGACACAAAATTTGTTGCTGCCACAATGCTGATAGAAAAATTATTGGTTCTCTTTCTATCATAAAGGTAAGTAATTTCAAGAATTTTATCTTAATATCAATGTTTCATGGATTCTGTGACAAACTAATAGCAGTGATGTTTATATACAAAGAGGCATGCACAGAAAAAGATTTTCCCCTTTGTGAGTGACAAAATGGAAATGTCGTGTGTCTGCTGACCAGCTATACTCATTAATTAATGGGGAAGAAAAAGAAAAAAGGACCATCTACTTGCAGAGGAGCAAACAGCCCCATGGCTAGGTCACTCTCTCAGATGAAAAGCTACTCTCTACTTTGGAATGTCACTTCATCAAACTTTCTTTGTAGCACAATATTATGTCAGGAAAAAGTCCAGAATTCACAGTATGAGGAGGAAATGCAAATATGCAGGATAAAAAAGGGAATCAAAACACATACCAGTAAATCCCCTAATGTGGAACCAGATACAGTTCAAGGACCCACTTGCTTTAATGAAATGCAGATACAGTTTGAAGAGAGAATTCCTTTCTAGGTAGTGTTACACAGGACAAAAAATAAAGAAATTACTGGGTTTGTTTGTTTTTTTGTTTTTATTGCTATATGTCAAACAAATGCAAATAACAGTTTTAAACTGTTGAATTTTTTTTCACTTATTTTTTCCAAGCAGAAGAAATGACCAAATTACTCACAAGGGCTCTTCTGTATACTAATTTGTTCAAAACTGAACTCTAAGAGGGATAGCAAAAAAACTTAAGCCCAAAAACCTTCACCAAAACTAGCCAACACATTATAAAAAAAATAGATACGTTTTATCTCAGGAATGTTTATGTATCTCCAGAAGATTCAGATTTGTATGATAAGCTGCCAATTTTCAACCTAGGAGTCTATATTACCAACAAAAAATGTGACGTGCTAAATAATAACAAAATCAAGCCCAGGTTAATGTCTATATGTTGTTTCCTCTGCTGTGAGACAAAGGAAACTGAAATACTATTACTTTTTAAGCACTTATTCATCTAAGTAAAATCAGAATAAATGTTCCACACTGTTTTGACTGCTACTTATTCTAAATATGACTCAAAGTCTAAACTAACTTTAAAAAATCCTGCTAGAACCAGAACTTTGGTTAGTCAAACCATTATTTTGAGAATATTCACTTAAAGTAAAAGAAGTTGAGCATTTTCTGATTTTCTACTAGTAAGACAGAATAAGCTTGAATGATATTTGGAAGTTGAGTTGTATTTAAAGGCAAGAATGGTATGTTTTCTGCATGAAAGAACATGATTTAGGGGGAAAACAGAAATTTCAGCATGTGTCACTAATATTGCCTTCTGCTTTGGCTATTGCTCATTGCAAAATGTGACCCCAAGTCTAAACCAACTTCAAGATATCACAATTTTTCTAGCTATATTTTTAACCCAAGAAAATAAATTATGAGTTCTGAGGGCAGAAAAAACATACTGAGGTGTTCTGTTCTGTGTTCCTGATTTCTGTGAAGTTGGTTCAGGAGTGCTGCTCTAAGTAAGCTCAGAGATGTACAAATATATTTTCTGTAACCCTTACTTTAGCCTCACTGTAAGGTTAAACAGAAGTACAGAGAGGTTCAAGGTAACTTACATGGTTTCTGTAAGTCATCCTAGAGAACACTCAATCGTGTTTAGCTGTTTTACTAATTTTTAATAAAACTTTACCACAGGATGCTACCAAGGACTCAGTGACTTGGATTTTGTGCTGTTCTGTTTCTGCCTTCCGAAATGACAGACTGTAGCAGAAATGTTACAGAGGAATTCTCTAGCCATCTGAACATAGTCACCTGATGTTCACAAAGACTGTCTCAGCTGGTTCAGCTGTTCTGTGGTGTTCAGTCAGTGGTTTCATTCCACAGAGTCACAGCAAGGGTGGCCTCCTGCGACCTACACAGACCTGAGTAATTAATATCCCTCCCAGTCATAGAACAAGACAAACTCTGAAACTGTGGGGAGAGATGGAGCTAACGACTATCTGGTTTACAGTATCTCTGTTTGTGATAGAGTTAGTGTTAGGAAAATCAAAAGCACTCTTTTGAATTCTGTGTCCAGTGCCAATTACGCACAAAGTATTTAAAGTATTTTTTTATTATTTCTGTCAGATATTCTACTAGCAAATGAATCATGTTTGTAGTACTGGCAACCAGTGTGTGATTATTTTTTTCAGCATTGCTTTGAAACAAGGAAATATTTCAGATTGCAAGATTAGTAAAGTGTTAGCCTCTACCATAGACAGATCATAACCTTGTCAGTTATTAATGGTGTTCAAAACTATGGTAAAACCTAAGAGCCAATCAAGAAGGAAGTCCTAATGTGGCAGTCAGTTTACAAAATAGCAGGAGTCCTTGAGCCCTGACTGAGAACTAAAAAACTGAAGCAAGAGAGGCTGTAGCACACATGCTGAGTGAACAGTAGGATGACAGTTTGCTTCCCCATGCAAATTGGTATTGTTAAGGGATAATGAAAGGAGATTAGTGAATTAGAAAAGACTTGACTGATTTGAGATTCTGGGTGCATGGGCTTCTGTATTGAGGGAAGTTTCGTGCTTTGTACATGTAGAAAATACATTTTAGAAACATTTTTAACAATGTTAAAGAGTGTTTATTCCTGGGTTCCACACTGGATGACAATACAATAAATGTAAATCCCCAGAAAGTTAGAGAAGCTTCGAGGGAAAAAATAAAACAACAAACAAAAAAAACAACAAACCCAACCCCAGACCTATGCCTTTTATACCTGCTTAAGAGGCAAGTCAAACAAAATACTTAAAGCCTTGAGCTTAGATCAGAGATTTACATATATGAAACAGACTGGAACAAAGAATTCAGGAATTTGTCTCTGTAAATGCAGGGAGTCTATATGGTTGAAAGATAATGCAGACCAAGTGGAACACGTATTTTTTTAAAAAAAAATTTTACATGTATTATCTTCAAAACTTTATCCTAATAAAACTGATATTATAAAAGTCAATGAATAATGAAATTATTCTGTCACATTATATGAAAAGAATAACAACACAGACATGTCAGCCAAGGTCAGAATTGCTTGGCTATTGAAAAGAGAGTTTACAACCTTGTGCTTCTAGTTTTGAGGGACAGGAATGCAGCTCTACCTTCCTCACCACCTGTAGGACTTCCTGAAAAAAAATAATAATAAAAAAAAAAAATTAAGCACATTGAAGTGATATTAAGCACAGAACTGTGACCAGATTATTAAAAAGGGAAAATGGAAAGGGGAACTGAGCAGGGATAAATAAATAAGACCAAGTGCCAGGTCACAACATTTTGGTCACAACAACCCCAGGCACTTGGGGAGGAGTGGCTGTAGAGCTGCTCATCATAGAGGGACTAGTAGACACAGAGCCGACTGCCAGACAGCCGGCTTAACAGGAGCCAGCAGTGTGTCCAGGTGGCCAAGAAGGCCAACAGTATCCTGGGCTGCATTAGGAAGAGCATGGCCACCAGGAGTAGGGAAGTGATTGTGCGTCTGTACTCAGGACTGGTGAGGCCTCACCTTGAGTACTGATTCAGTTCTGGGTCCCTCACTACAAGAAGAACATTGCGGTGCTGGAGGGTGTCCAGAGAAGAGCCACCAAGCTGGTGAAGGGCCTAGAGAACAGGTCATTATCAGGAGCACCTGAGGAGCAAACATTTTGTTGTTAGGTTTTTTTAATAATTATTTTTATTTTTATTTTACTTCACTTTTTATGAATGAAACTCTTGGATATGCCAACTCATAAACTTGGAAGGATGATCTAATGCAATTTTTTTAAATTTTATTTTTTAAATGTAAACCAGAAGCTAAATCCACTAAATTTCATATAAATTGTCCCCACGTGCCTTAGTTTTTTCCATCCTTACTATCCTTCTTCACTGGTTATTTTGCTCCTTACTGCCTTACTATCCTTCCCTCCGTCCTATTGCTCAAAGCCTGATATTCAACTGTTATTTCTCAAATAATTTATTTTTCCTACCTTGATCAAGGTTTTAGCATGACATAACATTATTAAAACATAGACCACATTCTAACAACAGTGTAAGATTAAAGGAGAATTTTGGTGAAGCATCATTGGCGTTATGTTTAAAGAAAAATTGAGGGATAAATTGTTACAGTGTGTATCATACTGAAAGACTGTAACGAGAGTCTTTAAGAATAAATTCTGCTGTTTTTTCCTAAATTCTATCAAAACTGGCAGGAGGGAGAAGCCTGGCAGTTTTATTTTTCCATTATCTTCCATGGCAGCAAGCCATCTACACAGGAAATGAAACAGATTCAGCCATGGCAGAGCCCACTGCTGCAGGATATCATCCCATGAAGACATAATACAGAGTAAAAGAAGCAGATATTAAATAACTTATCAATGCTATCACATGACAGGTGAATATCAGCATCAGCTGTAGACTCAGCTTTCCCTGCCCAGGTTGCTTCCCTATCACATTCCTATTTCTTTTTGAGGATGATGATCATAGATTCACAGAATGGTTCAGGTTGGAAGGGGTCTTTAAAGGTCATCTGGTTTTGGTGAATAAGGAATTGGTTGGATGGTCTCATTCAGAGAGTAGTGATCAATGGCTTGATGTCCAGATGGAGGCCAGTGATGAGTGGAGTTCCTCAGGTGTCAGTACTGGAACGAGTGCTGTTTAACATCTTTGTTAGTGACATGGACAGTGTAATTGAGTGCACCTTCACAAGTTTGCTTGACGACACCAAGCTGTGTGGTGTGGTTGACATGCTGGAGGGAAGGGATGCCACCTAGAGGGACCTTGACAGGCTTTAGCGGAGGGCCAATGCCAATCTCATGAAGTCCAACAAAGCAAAGTGCAAGTCCTGCACCTGGGTTGGGGCAATTCCAAGCACAAATACAGATTGGGTGGAGAATGGATTGAGAACAGCATTGAACAGAAGGACTTGGGTGTATTGGTTGGTTAAAAGCTCAATATGAGCCACTAATGTGGACTTGCAGCCCAGAAATCCAACTGTGTCCTGTGCTGCATCAAAAGATGTGTGACCAGCAGGTCGAGGGAGGTGGTTCTGCTCTACTCTCGTGAGACCCCATGTAGTGTACTGTGTCCAGTTCTGGACCCCCCAACAAAGGAAGGACATAGAGCTCTTGGAGCAAGTCCAGAGGAAGGCCACAAAGACAATCAGAGGGCTGGAGCACCTCTCCTAAAAAGACAGGCTGAGAGAGTTGGGACTCTTCAGCCTGGAGAAGAGAAGACTCTCAAGAGACCTTATAGTGGCCTTCCAGTACCTGAAGAGGGCCTATAGGACAGCTGGGGAGGGTCTTTTTACCAGGATGTGTAGTGATAGGATGAGGGGTAATGGTTTTAAACTGGAAGAGGATAGATTTAGGTTAGACATTAGGAGGAAATTCTTTAGTGTGAGGGTGGTGAGACACTGGCACAGGTTGCCCAGGGAAGTTGTGTATGCCCTCTCCCTGAAAGTGTTCAAGGGCAGGTTGGATAGGTTTGAGTGACCTGGTCTAGTGGGAGGTGTCCCTGGCTATGCAGGGGGGTTGGAACTAGATGATTTTTAATGTCCTTTCCAACCCTAGCCATTCTATGATTTAACAATGCTATGATTCTGTGATAGTCTAACCCCCCTGCAGTCAGCAGTGACATCTTCAACTACATCAGAGACTTGTCCAAACTGACCTTGAATGTTTCTAGGGATGGAACATAATAATGACAATGAAGATGATATTTTGTTTTCCAGTTTTTAATTCTAAGAATGACATCATTCATAAACCATAAAACATTAGTGATTCTGTAGTATTAAGTATGTCGTTTTCATTACAGGATATGCTTCCTTGAACTGACATTTAAAATTAACATATACATTAATTTAGCCATGGTTAAGTGAATGCAAATTGATATTTTGGCAACTATTCTGAGAACAATAAATGTATCATTTTCTCTTAGGCAGGAGGATTTACCATATTAGAGCATCCCCAATGAAAAATGTGAATGAACCCCAGCTCCTGACATTACTGACAAACTCATTTGTCAGCAATCTGCAGATTGATGGACTGAATTGTTTACAGTAACTTACATAGCTTATGAGTTGAGCACCTGTAGCAGTGTGCCACTAAAATTGGGAATTCATTTTATGTTTGCCTCTTTTGTTTTTCTTTTCTTCAGGTTGGCTTAAACAAAAGATTGTTGTCAAAGCATAAGTCTGACTCTGCACTCCTTCATGGCAGTTGACCTGGCTGTAAGTATGAATCTGGTCATTTAGGCTTGAAAAAAAGATATATGTAAGTGCTGCTCATGCCATTTTCCTTTGTGCTACTGGGTAGATCACTGACCTGAAGTATCCTACTCGAACTGACCTTTTAACTCAGCAATAAAACTTTTCTGATTGTCTATCTGAATACCTGAAGCATTCTCAAAATAATATGCAAAACCTGCTATGCTTTTTGTCACAAAAGGATGCTCACTTAGGGTTCACAAGTTCTTATGAAAACTCCGTGGACACAAACCCTTTGTTCTGCTTAGCTATCAATGCAATACAATGTATGTGAAGCTTATGAGATCACTATTTGCATTACAGAAGTTAGACAACACTGTCTTCAAAGGATTTTCAAACATTTTTAAAAATTGGAGATTTCAGAACATTTTATCCAATTAATTTATGATTCTTTGTATGTGTGCATAAATGCAATGGCTGAATGGACTGCAGTGACAGAAATCGATGATAATATGCACACATGCAGCTCTTGGTACATATCCTACTTCACAAGTACTTAAGGAACAACTCCTTTTTGGACTGCTGAATGGAAATCTCTTTTGCATTGATGCTTCTTAATACATACTCCAAAGTCTCCACCGTTCCCTATTTAAGAAATAGCTTTGCAATGTTATCACTTAAATGTCTTTTATTCTTAAGATTTTTAAGGCATTAATTACTGGAGAGTACCAGTGTCCTGGTTTAAGCATCAATTTTTTTTAGAGGAATAACTCTAAGTCATTTGAGAGTAGTTCTCATTCATTACAAACCAAGTGCATAATGCTTATAAGCCTGAATAACATAGAAATTAGCAGTAGAGCCCTGCAAAGCTGTGTAAATTCTGTAGCTATTCAAATTCTAAATCCATGCTGAAAGGGAATTTTGTTAAGACAGTTGCATCTTATTTCCAGCTGCAGCTCAATCTTTAAATAACTGTTCTAGAAAAAGAATTTAAAGGAGCCAACTTATATAAGTTATTATCATGAATAAAGGACAAGTGCTTTATATACTACCCCCTGTAAGCCTGCCTCCAAGTTTTCTGATGATTCACAGTGTATCCAGGCAACAAAGTAAACGACAGCTTTTGAATGTATTTCCTGTTCTTTCTTCATCCACATTTATAAACTGTTGTGGGATTTTGGGGGCTTTTTGTGTTGTGTTTTTGGTTTTTATTTGCACCCAGAAGACTGGTTAGCCATTTTGGTAGCAGTTTTAAAAAATTCCATTGCATAGAATTGTTTCAGCTGGAAAAGACCTTTAAGATCATCAAATCCAACCATAAATTTAGCACTTCCAAGTCTGCCACTAAACCACGACCCAAAACACCACTTTTACAAATCTTTTAAATACCGCCAGGGATGGTGACTTGACCACTTCTCTGAGCAGCCTGTTCCAATGCTCCACACCTTTTCAGTGAAGACATTTTTCCTAATATCCAATCTAAATGTGCCCTGACACAACTTTAGACCATTTCCTCTTGCTCTATTGCTTGTTACTTCGGAGAAGACACCAACACTCAGATTGCTATAACTCCTTTCAGGTAGTTGTAGAGAGTGATAAAGTCTCCTCTCAGCTGCTCCTCATAGGGCTTTCTAGACCCTTCACCAGCTTCATTGCCCTTCTTTGAACATGTTCATGCACCTCAATGTCTGACTTTTAGTGAGGGGCCAAAAGCATAGTGCAGTACTCAAGATGCTGCCTCATCAGTGCTGAGTACAGGCGGATAATAATTTCCCTAGTCCAGCTGTTCACACTATTTCTGATACTAGCCAAGATGCCATTGGCCTTCTTGGCCACCTGGGCACACAGTTGGCTCATGTTCAGTCAACCATCAACCAACAATCTGAGGTCCTTTTCCTCTGGGCAGCTTTCCAGCTGCTCTTCTCCAAGCTTGTAGTGTTTCATGGGATTGTGGTGACCCAAGTGCAGGACCCAACACTTGACCTTGTTAAACCTCAAATAATTGGCCTTGGCCCAATGATCCATCCTGTTCAGATTCCTCTGTAGAGATTTTATACCCTCAATAATCAGAGGGCCATACCAGGATAGGAAGCTTCTCTTTACATCTTTAACCTAGGCCCAAGAAAGGCAGCTACTTCACTAAGAAGTGGGTCTGCTCTGCACATTGGGCCTTCTGTTCGCTTAAAGAGGGAGTTTCCTGTCATGATCACCCATCTCTTTTTCTTTATGGAAGTGGTTTTAATGCAGGATGTAGACTGACTTACCCTCAGCGACAGCTCGAGGCTGGATGAACCATCATCCTGCTTATTGTTCAGTGCCACTTGCAGATCCTCATACCTGTTCTGCCAGGTACTTGGGAAGGTGGGATAGTCACAGAGATGTGCCTTCTTCTCTCAACTTGCTCATGAATCTTATTGAACATCATTTTGCTAGGAAGAATGGCAAGAGTTTTAACTTTGGTTAAGTAAAGTTAAAACCTGATAGGAATGTCTTAAGAAAAAGAAAAATGTAAGTCAGCTGAAGGAGGGAAAAATGAAAGAAAGAGGGAGAAGGAGGAGGACAGAGAGAGATATAAATATTTCCAATTTATTCACACCATAATAGATTAACGCATGGGTTTTCTTTAATGTATTTACTCTTGTATTTCATAATTACTTTTCATGATATTGTCAATGGTGGTTGACATAATTAAATACACAGAATCACAGAATCTTAGGGGCTGGAATGAACCTTGAAAGATCATCTAGTCCAACCTCACTGCCAGAGCAGGGTCACCTAGAGCACATCACATAGGAACATGTCCAGGACAGTTTTGAATTTCTCCAGCAAAGGAGACTCCACAACCTCTCTGGGCAGCCTGTTCCTGTGCTCTGTCACTCTCCACTTTCACAGTAATGAAGATTTTTCTGATGTTTATGTAGAAGCTCCTATGATCCAGTTTGAAACCATTGTCCCTTGTCCCATCACTGAACGTCACTGAAAAAAAGCCTGGCTCCGTCCTCCAGACACTCACCCTTAACATATTTGTAAACATTGATGAGGTTGCCCTTCAGTCTCTGCTTCTCCAAGCTAGACACCCAGCTCCCTCAGCCTTTTCTCATAAGGGAAATGTTCCACTCCCTTAATCATCTTTGTAGCTCTTCACTGGACTCTTTCAAGCAGTTCCCTGTCCTTCTTGAACTGTGGGGCGCAGAACTGGACACAATATTCCAGATGCAGCCTCACCAAGGTAGAACAGAGGGGAAGGAGAACCTCCCTTGACCTACTAACCCTTTCTAATGCACCCCAGGATGCCTTTGGCTTTCTTGACTACAAAGGCACATTGCTGGCTCATGGGCATCCTCCTGTCCACCAGGACCCCCACGTCCCTTTCTCTTACACTGCTCTCCAGCAGGTCAGTTCCCAACCTGTACTGGTACCTGGTGTTGTTCTTCCCCAGAAGCAAGACTCTTCACTTGCCCTTGTTGGATTTCATCAAGTTTCTCCCACCCAACTCTCCAGCCTGTCCAGGTCTCATCGAATGGCAGCACAGCCTTCGGGTGTGTCAGCCACTCCTCCCAGTTTAGTGCCATCAGCAAACTTGCTGAGGGCACACTCTGTTCCCTCACCCAGGTCATTGATGAATATATTGAATAGTACCGGTCCCAGTACCGACCCCTGAGGGACTGACTCCACTAGTCACAGATCTCCAACTTGATTTTGTCCCATTGACCACAATAAAATACAATAAAATGAAATACTTTCATTTGCATTTTACTCTACCTGACTTAAATTACTGGGCATTTCAAGGTTACTGGAAAATATCAAAGCACTTTTTATTCAATGGCATAGCAAACAAAAAGACTGGGTTACTGGAGAATCTTTGTCTCATCCCAGAACATTCTTCAACTTAGCCAAATAGCATTTAAACTGTATGCCAACTGTCTAACTAAAATGATGTAGCACACTAGAGAATCGATATCACAACATCGAAAGAGAAAAAAGTATTTTTCAGGGATTGTGGTAAGTGGAAAAGCTCTCTGGGAATATGTGGAGGTCTCCCAGGTTGCTTCAGCCTGCATATGCAGAAGTATAGGGAAGCTCTTTTGCTGCAGTTAAACATGGGTAGTGAGAAGGTTACCCACAGCAGAAAGACACAATGACAGAACTGCTGAGCAAGGAGTTGGAGAGCTGGAGAGGTGCATGGCCATGCACCACAACAGTTCATACTCTTTCAGTGAACAGGACAAGTGGAACAGATTCTGGACCCTGAAAGGCCCCTGGATGTGGATTGCTGCCATATGTTCAGGCATCCATTTCTTTTGAGACAAAGATCATAGCAAGCACTTCTAAACTTCAGAAAAGGAGTGCCAAGAAACGTGTTCTTTGCTTCTTGGCGGAGAGAAGACTGCCTCTTGTAGATTTGGAGCAGATGAGTGAAAGAGGACTGAACTTTAGTTTGGGTTCTGCAGATACTACTGTTTGCACAGGTTGTCACTTTCTGTAGAACACTCTCCCAAAGGCCAGTGGAAACAACCAGGACCAGTTGGAACTGACATGCACTCTGGTCATTTTCTCAGAAACTCTTAGTTGCTTTTCTCCATGCACAGACCAACTGCAGAGTTTTGTTATATGTTCTGGGAAAAGTTTGGCCTGGACATCCCAACACCTAGAATGAATTATCAATATGTGGGATGCTCGCCATATTGCATAAGAGAGCCATAGTGGCCTTATTGCTGAAGACCTGAGGCATGAATTCCCGGTTTCTTTTGGGAGAGAAGTGAGGATATCAGAGCAGACGTGAAGGTTGTCAGGTCTTCTATGGGTTTTTGCCTTCAGGGAAGATGAGCTCACTGTTATCCTGCCAGTCTTGCCCATTTTCTGGTACTGCTTCAAAGGCCTCTGCTTTTTCCAAATGACCTGGACCTGTATTTTTTTCTCAGGTCAAAGCAGCACTGGCTCCACTCCTGGCAACAGTATCCATGTATCATATACCCAGTGCAAGTTAGCGATGCAGGATTTCCCTACCCAGAGACCATGCTGATTCTTTCTTTACAAACTGTGTTTATCCATGTGCTCAGTAATCCCATTCTTTAATATAGATGCTTTCAGATTACCACAGATGAAAGACAGATGCCGTAGTCTGCTGTTCCAAGATCCTCTCTGGAGCCCTGTTTGTGAAGGGGACTCAGAGTGGCAATCTTCCACGTCCCTGGCTCAGTGACTGCTTGTAATGATAGGTTACACTTTTTGGCCAGCAGCTCTGCAATTTCACATTTGAGTTCCTTGACAGCTCTTGAGTGAATGGCTGCTGATCCTGGTGACTTATTGACATCTACCTTATTCTGTGTAGTCTAATACTTCCTGCATACTAAGCTCAAATTGATATAACTTGCTTGACCAATCTGCTACAAAAAATGCACTGGATGTTGGAAATTCCTCAACATTTTTAATAGTAAAAAAAATTATACTAAGATAATAACTCTCATTCTCTGCTATGGCTTTATCCTTAGCTGTCCCTTCAACACTTTTGTAATTAGGTAGTCCAGCTGTTTCATGAGCTGGCTTCCAGATTCTGAAGTATTTAAAGATCTTTTTATTGTCAATCTGAGTATCTTTTACAAATCCATTGATATTTCCTATAGTTTCCTGTGCACAGGTGATATACTATGATTTCACTGCTCTCCTCATCTGGACTATCTTTCTGTTTTTTAATGCCAATCATTGCTGTATAGTACCCTCCTTCAGTTTTCTGTTATGCTATGCCAGGTTTTTACTTGGTCACTATGTTTTCTTTTTCTCAGCAGTTTACCTGAGCATCTAATACAGTATTTGCACATAGCCTTAAGGCTGCTTGCAGGCTTCTTGCTTTTTGAAGTACTCATTTTAGGGTTATTTTTGCTAATTGCATCATTTTTATGTAATTCCCTTTCCTGAAATTGCATCTCTGTGTGTGAGATCTATCTGGCTTGCTCTCTCCAACTGCAATATTAAGCCTAATTTTATTCTGATTGCTGTTACAGAGTGCTCTTCAACTAATGCTGTTTGAATTAGGTCCTGTACATTACTCACGACCAAAGCCCAATGGCAGCTACTCATGAGAGTGCTAAGATTGGTTGTTCTAGGAAGCAGTCATTTATCACCTACAACAGTCTTACCTCTGCCTCTTGTCCTGAGGCAGCAATGATACAGTCTGTACAAGTGTAATGAAAATATCATGCTTTTGCAGCCTGTCTTAAATTTGCAACATTACTTAAGTGCTATCATGCTCCAGATCAAATAGCCCAAAGTATCATGCCAGTACTATTTGTTTATTATTATAAGAGTATGGGAATTCCACCCAGAATTCCATATTTTTTCTTTTTTTTCCCATGACATTTTAATGCTGGGGTTTTTTTTTTATTTTCCTTCATATACAATGCTCTCACTTGTACATCTCACTCTGTCCTCCTTCAAAACTGGTAGCCTGGCAACATTGTATCCTACTAATTATCCTTTCACCAGGTCTCTGAGATGCCTATTCTATCAGGATTGTTGTTGATTGCCAAAAATTCTGGTTTTCCAGTCTTATTTTTAGGCTTCTAACATTGGTGTAGAAGCCAGCATGTGTTAGTTTTGCCCTTGATTCAGCTTTGCCATGCTAGTCAGCTGCCATTTTAGACAAACTGACTTGCCGTCTCTATATCTGTTTATTTCCCTTCTGGCCTTTTCAGACATGTGCTGAGTATAAACCAGGTTACCCTGCCAAGTTGAATCAGTCTGAATGAGGTGTTTCTTCATGCTTGTCAGCATTTTCCAAGTTCCTAGTTTAAATAATCCTGTATGACCTTCTTAATTTTCAGAGCCAGCAGTCTATCTCCACCTTGATTAAAATAAAGCCTGTGCTTCCTTTATGAGTTCCTTTTGCCACAAAACGTTTACCAGTTCCTAATGTACTGAAACACCTGTCCTCACTACACCACAGACTCATCTGTACTCAGGAAGTCAGGATCCTTGCTTGCCTCTCATGCCTCATGCTCTTGAACTGGAAGTTTTGGGGCAATGCTACTGTGAAAATCCTAACTGGTTTTCTACTGGGCAGCCCAAGCAGACATGCAGAGCATTGCACATATAGTCCTCCAAGACCCTGGTATCAGCTCAGATCATGACTTCTGAATCCTTCCATGTACCCTCATGTTTCTCAAGTGTCACTTTCTTCTTCTGATAGCTTGCTGCAGAGCACTGGCTAGAGGAATGGTCTCATCTCAGACACTATATATTTATAGATAGATTGATTTTCAGCTTGGCACCCTCCCTCCACAAGACTTCCTTTAACAGCACAAAACTGTCACAGCAAATGGGCACCTATTCTGAAACATCCCATTAAGTAGGTTTCATCTGTGTACCTCTCCTTTTCTTTCAGCTGTCAGTTTTCAGCAACTCTCAAAAGAACCAATCTCCTCAAACCAAGAGCTCCTTGTGTGACATGAACACATATAGAGCCAGTTGCACAAGTAAAGTCTCCTTTTAACTCAGTCTGTCATTATTAAGCTAACTAGCAACAAATGAGATATACCCAAGAATGTGGGGGGCAGAGATGAGTGTATCAGAAGTAATTGCATAAACAAGAAATGAGCACCAGCAATCCTAACAATGTGGCAGCCACTCATTTCAGTTACTATTGTATCATGGGCTAACCAAACCTTTGGATAAATTGGGGAATTCATTATAGGAAAATATATGGAGGAAAAAAAAAAAGCAAGCAAGAGACAAACAAATCAACAAGAGGTGAACTGAAATACTTGTTCACATCATTAGATACAGGTATTTATACTGAAAATTACTCAGTTCCAAACAGATCGAGTTTATCCAAAATACAAAATATTTGTGCTCAAAAGTACAAGTTGTTCTGAATTCATAGTGTTCAAAGAACACAATAAGCAGAGAGCTTTGGACAGTAAAATCTGTTTAATCCATGCACCAAAGGGGCAACAATCTTGACCATTTTTACTTTTTTTTTAATTTTTTTTTTCATTCCAATATATGATTTATTAACAGAATTAACTGGGAAAATGAATCATAGCATTTAATTTGTGGTACTTAGGTACCATACCTAATATACCATACTTATCATACTACACAAAGATGATGGTTTAGTTGCTAGAAGAACTTAAATCTTTAATCTAAAGGTGTAAGTAGAATTAGATAGGAGAGTTATACAGTACAGCAGAAGTTATTTAGAAAAAAAATCCTGACTTGTATGAGATCAAAGGTTAAAATCTAAAAGTCCACCCCATTTTTAATTTATAAGAAATTTCAAATCTGATTAGATGCAAATATTTAATTTTTATCATACTGATCAACATTATATAACTTTTAACCATTTTAACTATGACTTAAAAGAAAGTCAAATAAGGGTAAAGTGTTTTGTAAATGTCAACTTCGTTCAGATAACTTTGCAATGCATTTCCACCCCTTTTGATATACAACTTTATTTAAGTAGTCTTTTACCAAAATAAGGATTCCAGGAGGAATTTAATTTAAAATTTTCATGCATATCTAGACGGTAGAGTAGCTGTTTGACGTCGTATTTAAATAAAGCACAGGAGTCAAGTAGTTTAGTAATCTCAGTTCAGTCTCTCGCATGCCAAATTTAATTATTTGTCTCATGTAGACAAGACTCATTTTTCATATGTTGACTGCTAAAATGAAAACAAACAAGGCCAAATTCTCTTATGAACTCAGTACTCCCCAACTCGAGGAATTATTCTCTCTTGAACACTGTTTTGAAAATAGAACCTCTCCCAAATTTCTTACTCTAAGGTTTAACAGTGAATACATTGTAATTCTTTGTTGAATAAATTACTGCCTATGGATCCTTCAGAATGTTCTGATGAAACGTGTTTCCATACCAAAACCAATCCTCATTTAATTTTATTATACAGGAGAAACATTTAAGTCCAAAGTGTGATTGTAATTTTCATGCAAACCTACACTGGGGAAAATGAAGCTGCCTCCACCAGCCTGAACCACAAGAATACAAATGTGGATTAATTCCTAAAAAAGGGACTTTTCTGGTTATGTGTACAGGGTAGAAACAACAGGAGAAAGCTCAGGACAGATAAGGGTGAGGAAAGAAACATAAAAAGTTAATTACAACTAGAAGTATGTCCAGGAGAAAGGCAGAGTAAGAATCCTAGTCTACCACCAACTATGAGAGGGCTCTGTTTTTGTGGATGTCCATGATAAACAGAAGTCTGAATGATTTTTCATCCTACTGTCTTCACCATCCTTTTTTTCCCCTCTAATTCCCTCTTCTCTCTGTTCCTTGATCAAGTGATATGAAACCTTTTTGTTAGTTGTTAGGCAGTAAACTTCAACTACTATGGACACCTAATGCTGTGGTACAGGCTATGCATCTCTCTTTAGCTGTACAGTTATATAGCTTCTCACTGGGTGTTCTTCAGTGTTGGTCAGAAAATAAAATTGGATGAATCATTAATTTGGTGTCTTAGAATTCATATTTACTTCATACAGAATAATAAGATCAAAGGTTCACAACAGGTTTTGTCTTTTCTAAAGAAAAAGTGTTTTCAGGTGACAAGGTCAATGCTAAAGCCTCTCAATGGGATTCCTAATGTTAGATCCAGCAGGCAAGAAACAGGCTATACAAAATAGCATTTTTCTTCTGGGAGTAGGATCATGCTTGTTCATTGCCTTCTCAAATGGCTTTCAGAAACTTTCTCCATTCCTAACCGTGTTTTACAATCACTGACCACAATTGTAGGGTGTGTAAAATCTTAATATTACAGTCTGTTTCTCACTAGATAGATAAGACCTCAACCAGCACAAATAATAACCAAGATCTCCCTACAGTGGCTATTTATTTAATAGTATAGTGTGATTTACAGTATCAAAAGCTTTAAAAATATCTTTTAAGCTTTTGTGCTACATTTCTCTCATTTATCAAATTCAACAAAAGTTGTTGTTTTTTTACTCAGCTTGATCAATGCTACCTTAAGAAGCCTTAAGGAAAGCTGATTTGTAAGAAAATACTGCTTGTAGTAATGTAGTGTTCAAGTTGTGTGCTCATATGCTGTTCAAAATAAGATAGATAGGAGTGATGTAGATGGTTTTGTGGGTTCAGTTACAGCCTTAAATTTCAAAGGTGAATTTTATGTTCACATTGTCATCATCAAAAGTATATCAAGAAAGAAATAACTGCATGTTTCTTGGCAGAAGGATTCAGCTATTGTAGGAATTCTGCTTCTATACTCTGTTGAATATTTTTCCCCCTAAGACTAGCCACTTTTCACATGAGTTTTCACTTAGAAACAACATGCAGTTATATGTGGATTAACAGTCTATATTTGACACTATATAAGTGATATTCATTACAGAATAATGAAAAATGAGTCAGTAGTAAAATTTTATGCATATGAATACTCTGCTGGGTAGCTGGTAAAGAGTAGAATTTATTTTGCCTAACATATACAAAGATACAGAAAGACTTCTATATATAACTTACGTATAAAGATATATAAACAGTAGGCTTCCAGACTAAATCTACTCTCCTCAGACAGATCAAAGAAACTGCCATCAGGAAGATTATACAACTTTACTTTGACTAAATAAGTAATTAAGACAACTAACTAGTTCTGTATAGGTACACAGAGTTTAGGCAGAGGTAAGAGAGTTAGAGAGGTTGATCCCAGAGAGTTGTCACACATACTTGCATTACAGTTTTATTTAGCTGGACAACTACCATTCCATAGAAATAAAAATTTAAAAATGCATCTGAATACTATGCAGAAGTGATTCAGATTCTTTCAACTTGACTGTCTCAAAACACTTAACACTTCTCACTTGCTGCACTCCGCAAGGACCACTTCCATGACCTGTAGCTGCATCCTAATCCATTTCAGAAGACTTGCTTCATACCGAGGAAAACATTTATTCCCTTTGCATTTGATCTAATACAACCTTCTGTGTTATAAAAAAATATATATATATAAAAAATAAATAAAATCCACAATCTCTGTAAGTTTTTAAGTATAAAAATTCCAGGCCCACAAGATAATTTTGAGAAAACCTTGGGCAATTGGAAGAAAAAGAAGGCTAGAGAGAGAAAAGGAGATTTAAAAAAAATAAAAAATAAAAAAAAAAAATAAAAAAAAAAGCAAAAAAATGTCAAGCAGCAAAGTCCTAAGAATTCTGGCAATTTTAGTCTGAATTAAAAGAAAAAAAGTATTGAGTCCTTCCATCTTCCTGTAATGCCTGGACTTCAGTTGCCATGGACACTTAAAACACATGCTATGGAGTTCAGTATTTGCAGGGTCTAAGTTCTCCAGAAAATCCATTCCCATCTCATTGAATAATCCTAGAGAAGTCAAGTCTTAAGTTTACTTTTAATAATTAGAAATTAGAAAGCCACTGAAAAACTTCCCTTCTTCACCCTCATCACTGTCAAATGATGCCTTGCTATTTGTCAACATATGTTACCACAGAATAATTAAATTGAAGGAAATAATGTTCTCAGATTGTCTGCCAGTGAATCTAAAGAATAATCTTCTAGTTTACATCTTGGTCATTTTTTTTTCAGCCAGCTTCTGATTTAATTTCTCTTCTGATGTAGTTCCTAGAGAATTTGATCATTATGAGAGTTTCCTTTCACTGAAAGTTTGATTGAGTTACTACTGAGCTACAGTAACCATTAAAAATCCTTGCTTCTTCCTGCAACTAGGACAAGTTGGGAGCCCTTTGCTTATTGACATATAGTTTTCAGCAGAGACACAAAGTAATTAACACAAAACACAATGTAACAGTGTAAGACATAGTCAAGTAAGGCCAGTTCTGACCTACCACAGGCCTTGCTTGCCTTACCACACCAGGGAAATGTAAAAGTACAGTTCTTTCCACAAAGGTCAGAAGTGTTGGGAGAGTTAAAATAGCTTAAGTTTTGAATGGTAAGCAAATGACCACAAGGCCAAACAACCGGGAAACCAAAAGCTTCAGTTATACAGATACCCTGTGACTTCTACAGCATGGTAGATGCTGATCATTGTCAGCATTACAAATGTTAGAGATGTGGAGCAGGTTTCTCTGACCAGCTCCTAAAGAAAATGATGTGCTACAGGTCCTGGGATATGATGAAGTTAATTGTCTCACTGAGAACTTTGTTTTGCAGCAAATGAAGGACCACCGGACTACAGACTCATGGTTAAATAAGATGAGTTGGCAGGAAGAATAGAATTTGTTTTATGTCTGCAGAATATCTTGAATGCTTGACAAAGGCATCTGTAAGGCCTTCATGCCAACTTTGTTGGCAAAGAGAGTGGAATCCAGTCTAACACCCAGGTCAGGCTTCAGACTGAAACTTAAATTTCACTGATAAACTTGTAGCAGCAGAGTCTATATCCCTGAGGATGTTTCTTTTCTTTTCTTTTCTTTTTTTTTCTTTTTTCTTTTTTCTTTTTTTTTTTCTCCTTACAGCTTATGACTCATCACCTTCCTTTATCCATTCCCTTTTTGAAAAGGTTTTCAGCTGCAGGGCAGTGACTATAACTGTCCTTGGTTTACCCTCTCTCTGGACTGCTCTCTCCTCTGTCCAATCATTACTTGTATTTAATCTCATAGTCCAATTCAGAACTGTATTATATATTGCTAGATTCACAAAACCAAAACATTAGCATCATTGTATCAGAGATAATTTAAGATAAAATGAAGAGTTATACAACTTTACATCAGCCTGTCAATTCACAAAACAGTTCATGTGGCAAATGATTTAACAGTTCCTCTGTTCAGAGCTTTCATCTCTTTAGTTGCACTTAAGATCACATATTGTCAGGCAACAGGCATCTAAGCCAAATGTTGTGCGATTCTCTTTGAAGTACTTCACAGCTGTATTTTTAAACTGTTATCAAGTCAATACCACTGAGAGGTTTAATGAATCATACACAACTAAATACCTTGTTTGCTCACTCTCTGTCTAGAGTGTATTAGCATATTTTATATCACATACTAGCCAAATGTTTGTTTACAAGTACAATTTATTTATTTATTTTTAAATTATTCCAAACTATATTTTTCAGCTCTATTTACCCAATCAAGAGGACGAAAAAACCTGCTTCTATTGCATGGAATCATGCACACCCTGAAGCACCTTTAAATGCTTAAGGAAGGTTTGTGCTTGACAATTAGGCATTTACTGTTTACCACACAACAGTATAAAAGCAAAACATTACAGGCTTGATATTCATTCATACAAAGGTGCTCTTTTTATGTGCAGATAGTCTCTTAAGAACATAACACTGCATTAATTAGCAATGACAAATATGCTACAACCTTACATTTACTGCCTGCAAGATTCAGCTGTGAGAGTATGCCTTTGCTGAAGAGTTAACTTAGAGACAGGTGCATAAAAGCACTTCTGACCTGACCTCAGAGATCTTTAAGTCTGTATTAGCTATTCCAGTAATAAACATGAGTTATGGTCCATTTTAATGGAGTCTTAACCTTCCTTTTACAGTGGGGGTGCCATTTTGTTAATATATAGCTTAATAATCCTTTGGACTATGTTTATCTGGCTATCAGCATGTTCCTTTTTGCTGTGCTGGATACCAAGAATTAACATATACACTACATTATTTTAAGGGCAAGCAAGAAAAAGAGAAATCACTGGATTTCTGACATATTCACAGCACTGACTTGAATGCTGCACACATACAAGTTTGAATGTGGTAAGAGATAATAATTATTCCAGCCTACTTAGGGTACCTCCCTTCCTGCAGAAAGGATTCTCCATTGCTCTTTCACTGTCAGCAGCCAGATTAAGAGTTGCAACACAAATTTGACATCTCCTTTAAAATATACATACATACACACACACACACATATATATAATTTAGTTATGTTGTCATTGTGAACCTACAAAAATATTCAGCCTACTCTTGGTTATTGTTTTGGAATGAAGAGTCTTTCAAGGACCTCAAAACAGCTCAAGAAGAAAGTAAGCATAACAGTTAAAAAGAGTTCAATGAATAATAATGCATGAAGGCAAGTTAATGATCATACAAATGTTTAAAAATTATTCTTAGAAAAATCAAAAAAGTTCTAATGCACTCTTGAAATATTCTAATCCACCTGAAGTTTTGTAAACTGTGACTGATGCTCAAAAAAAAATTTAAAAAATAATAAAAAAGAGAGTTAAAAAGAAGAAGAATCTAATATTTGTCTGGGAATTTTACCTCCTGAGAAGTAGACATGATTAATAACAGTATTTTTAGTTGGTTTTAAGTTAATATAGTGTGTTTAATCTGCTCAATCAGATTAATTTGACAACCTGTTTTTATGGCCACTTATGATGGCTAGAATTACGGTGCCACTTCAAGATTAGATTTTGTGTACAGTATCCTGAATATATCAAAACTGCTGGTGTTCACCTTGAACAACTTTGTTTAGATAATCCATAACATTCTGGATAGACATATCTCAAAGAAATTATGTTGTAACATGGATTTCTGATCAAGCATATTTGCTTTCACTGTAATAAGCCACAAGAATGATGGGGAAAAGCTTTCCATGAGTATTCTCTCTTCTTCTAAACATTTTTTTTATTCTTCCATTTGCCATAATTCTCCCAATGTCATTTTTTAACTTCAGACATACTCACTGTATCCAAACAGCATGGGGACTAAGACACTGGGAGACCTCACTAGCAGTGCTGGTAAACATGTATGAGATTTGTTCTTATTTGCTGCTTAACTCCAATTGACAGTAAATTTTATTTTTATCTTCTCACAACAGTTTAGTATAACATTTAAATGAATAATGAGAAAATTTGAATATGTGGATTATGCAAAGTCTTCCAGAAAAAGAAATTAAATTTCTTTCCCCCATTTTCTTTTCCATTTTTGCCAGAATACTTCCAGTTACTCTTGCTTAATTTAAGAGGGAAAATAGTAAATGTTCATAAATGGCATAAGATCATAACTTTTATAAAGACTTGTATTTATAAAAGGTCTAGATAGAATTTTAATAAGTTTCTCATGAAAAAGCTTTCAAGATTGTAATGTGATCATATTCAGATGGCAAAGTAGCACTGCTCTCTGCTGGTTGTTATAAAATTAAATTGCTACTTGGCAGTTGCATAAAACTTCCTCAATGTATTTGCTTGATTCATCTTTACATTGCGGTTTTATTTAGATTAAGAGAGATAAAGAAATTCTTATTCAGCTGTAAATTGCGTCCCTGATAATTGCTTGACTCTCTAATAAATGAGCATTTCTCAGATAAGGCATTCTCAGCAAAGCATCGCATTTGCAGAATTTTACATTTGAAGATCCGTGACCTTTCTGATAAAACCTGTATCTGTATTCTCATTTCTAATAACTTGCCTGATTCTTCTGCTTCTTTCTTTAACTTGGTCTTCACTTTTGTCACAAAACAGTTCTTTGCTTATAATGCAACTTTTGTTTAATTAGGGAAACTGAGATGGCATAAGCCCAGTTGAACGCTGTGTTGACACACAGGTCTAATCAGAAGCATTTCCTCACAAAGACATTTCCTGACACCTCTCTGTACTCTAGGAAAGGAAAAGCCAGAGGCTTTCCTCCCGTTCCCGTGAGCAGTATAGCCTGGTAACATATTTGCACATTGATTTGCTTCTCTCTCGTTGATTTTTTTATTTCTGGAAATCTATCACATCTTGGTTTATTCCAATATGCGCAATACTATGAATCATCAGAGTTGGTCAAGCTTGGACCATTTCCAAATTTAACTTAAGAGAACTTTGAAACTTGACAAGGACTGTGCCATGTGAAAAGAGCAAGTCCAATTCTACCCTAGCAAGTGACAATGAGAGAAGTCTAAATCCCATTTGCTACTAGCATTAAATGCAGGCTGGGAGCAGATTTCATTCCCACTGCAAAGTGCTTTAGGCTGCCCAAGTCCAAGGTTTGCAAAGAAAATCTAGATTCACCTTGAGAAAGATAATGCAATGCTATTATATTAACATTATTTGCCACAGAGCTAAAATAACAATTTTATTTATCCACTATAAGGAAACCAAAATGTGACTTAAATCTCTAAAAAAGGGAAAAGAATAACCCCCTCCCTAACAATCCTTTCTTCCTAATGTCATTTTATTTCAATATCTCTAAACCAAACCAAGAAAAATTAATTGGTAGGCACTCAATTATGTATGGAGGTAGAGATTTTCAAGGGCACAAAAGACAGTTGGGTGTTTAATTCGATTTATGCCTTTATAAACAAATATCATCAATATTGAAAGTAAAGCTGTGATATGTGATAAACATCATCCCAAGTCTTTCTGTCCTTTCAAGCAAGTAAAACATTGTCACCTTGCAAACAAGCAAACAAAGAACCTGACAGCCCCTCCATCCCCAGAGGCCCCAGGAAAGACATGCAATGGGTTTTAAAAATGCCTTTCTCTCTCTCTCTTTCTTTTTTTATTTTTTATTTTTTTTTTTAAGGCTGCTTGCAGGCTTCTTGCTTTTTGAAGTACTCATTTTAGGGTTATTTTTGCTAATTGCATCATTTTTATGTAATTCCCTTTCCTGAAATTGCATCTCTGTGTGTGAGATCTATCTGGCTTGCTCTCTCCAACTGCAATATTAAGCCTAATTTTATTCTGATTGCTGTTACAGAGTGCTCTTCAACTAATGCTGTTTGAATTAGGTCCTGTACATTACTCACGACCAAAGCCCAATGGCAGCTACTCATGAGAGTGCTAAGATTGGTTGTTCTAGGAAGCAGTCATTTATCACCTACAACAGTCTTACCTCTGCCTCTTGTCCTGAGGCAGCAATGATACAGTCTGTACAAGTGTAATGAAAATATCATGCTTTTGCAGCCTGTCTTAAATTTGCAACATTACTTAAGTGCTATCATGCTCCAGATCAAATAGCCCAAAGTATCATGCCAGTACTATTTGTTTATTATTATAAGAGTATGGGAATTCCACCCAGAATTCCATATTTTTTCTTTTTTTTCCCATGACATTTTAATGCTGGGGTTTTTTTTTTATTTTCCTTCATATACAATGCTCTCACTTGTACATCTCACTCTGTCCTCCTTCAAAACTGGTAGCCTGGCAACATTGTATCCTACTAATTATCCTTTCACCAGGTCTCTGAGATGCCTATTCTATCAGGATTGTTGTTGATTGCCAAAAATTCTGGTTTTCCAGTCTTATTTTTAGGCTTCTAACATTGGTGTAGAAGCCAGCATGTGTTAGTTTTGCCCTTGATTCAGCTTTGCCATGCTAGTCAGCTGCCATTTTAGACAAACTGACTTGCCGTCTCTATATCTGTTTATTTCCCTTCTGGCCTTTTCAGACATGTGCTGAGTATAAACCAGGTTACCCTGCCAAGTTGAATCAGTCTGAATGAGGTGTTTCTTCATGCTTGTCAGCATTTTCCAAGTTCCTAGTTTAAATAATCCTGTATGACCTTCTTAATTTTCAGAGCCAGCAGTCTATCTCCACCTTGATTAAAATAAAGCCTGTGCTTCCTTTATGAGTTCCTTTTGCCACAAAACGTTTACCAGTTCCTAATGTACTGAAACACCTGTCCTCACTACACCACAGACTCATCTGTACTCAGGAAGTCAGGATCCTTGCTTGCCTCTCATGCCTCATGCTCTTGAACTGGAAGTTTTGGGGCAATGCTACTGTGAAAATCCTAACTGGTTTTCTACTGGGCAGCCCAAGCAGACATGCAGAGCATTGCACATATAGTCCTCCAAGACCCTGGTATCAGCTCAGATCATGACTTCTGAATCCTTCCATGTACCCTCATGTTTCTCAAGTGTCACTTTCTTCTTCTGATAGCTTGCTGCAGAGCACTGGCTAGAGGAATGGTCTCATCTCAGACACTATATATTTATAGATAGATTGATTTTCAGCTTGGCACCCTCCCTCCACAAGACTTCCTTTAACAGCACAAAACTGTCACAGCAAATGGGCACCTATTCTGAAACATCCCATTAAGTAGGTTTCATCTGTGTACCTCTCCTTTTCTTTCAGCTGTCAGTTTTCAGCAACTCTCAAAAGAACCAATCTCCTCAAACCAAGAGCTCCTTGTGTGACATGAACACATATAGAGCCAGTTGCACAAGTAAAGTCTCCTTTTAACTCAGTCTGTCATTATTAAGCTAACTAGCAACAAATGAGATATACCCAAGAATGTGGGGGGCAGAGATGAGTGTATCAGAAGTAATTGCATAAACAAGAAATGAGCACCAGCAATCCATGCTAACAATGTGGCAGCCACTCATTTCAGTTACTATTGTATCATGGGCTAACCAAACCTTTGGATAAATTGGGGAATTCATTATAGGAAAATATATGGAGGAAAAAAAAAAAGCAAGCAAGAGACAAACAAATCAACAAGAGGTGAACTGAAATACTTGTTCACATCATTAGATACAGGTATTTATACTGAAAATTACTCAGTTCCAAACAGATCGAGTTTATCCAAAATACAAAATATTTGTGCTCAAAAGTACAAGTTGTTCTGAATTCATAGTGTTCAAAGAACACAATAAGCAGAGAGCTTTGGACAGTAAAATCTGTTTAATCCATGCACCAAAGGGGCAACAATCTTGACCATTTTTACTTTTTTTTTAATTTTTTTTTTCATTCCAATATATGATTTATTAACAGAATTAACTGGGAAAATGAATCATAGCATTTAATTTGTGGTACTTAGGTACCATACCTAATATACCATACTTATCATACTACACAAAGATGATGGTTTAGTTGCTAGAAGAACTTAAATCTTTAATCTAAAGGTGTAAGTAGAATTAGATAGGAGAGTTATACAGTACAGCAGAAGTTATTTAGAAAAAAAATCCTGACTTGTATGAGATCAAAGGTTAAAATCTAAAAGTCCACCCCATTTTTAATTTATAAGAAATTTCAAATCTGATTAGATGCAAATATTTAATTTTTATCATACTGATCAACATTATATAACTTTTAACCATTTTAACTATGACTTAAAAGAAAGTCAAATAAGGGTAAAGTGTTTTGTAAATGTCAACTTCGTTCAGATAACTTTGCAATGCATTTCCACCCCTTTTGATATACAACTTTATTTAAGTAGTCTTTTACCAAAATAAGGATTCCAGGAGGAATTTAATTTAAAATTTTCATGCATATCTAGACGGTAGAGTAGCTGTTTGACGTCGTATTTAAATAAAGCACAGGAGTCAAGTAGTTTAGTAATCTCAGTTCAGTCTCTCGCATGCCAAATTTAATTATTTGTCTCATGTAGACAAGACTCATTTTTCATATGTTGACTGCTAAAATGAAAACAAACAAGGCCAAATTCTCTTATGAACTCAGTACTCCCCAACTCGAGGAATTATTCTCTCTTGAACACTGTTTTGAAAATAGAACCTCTCCCAAATTTCTTACTCTAAGGTTTAACAGTGAATACATGAATAAATTACTGCCTATGGATCCTTCAGAATGTTCTGATGAAACGTGTTTCCATACCAAAACCAATCCTCATTTAATTTTATTATACAGGAGAAACATTTAAGTCCAAAGTGTGATTGTAATTTTCATGCAAACCTACACTGGGGAAAATGAAGCTACCTCCACCAGCCTGAACCACAAGAATACAAATGTGGATTAATTCCTAAAAAAGGGACTTTTCTGGTTATGTGTACAGGGTAGAAACAACAGGAGAAAGCTCAGGACAGATAAGGGTGAGGAAAGAAACATAAAAAGTTAATTACAACTAGAAGTATGTCCAGGAGAAAGGCAGAGTAAGAATCCTAGTCTACCACCAACTATGAGAGGGCTCTGTTTTTGTGGATGTCCATGATAAACAGAAGTCTGAATGATTTTTCATCCTACTGTCTTCACCATCCTTTTTTTCCCCTCTAATTCCCTCTTCTCTCTGTTCCTTGATCAAGTGATATGAAACCTTTTTGTTAGTTGTTAGGCAGTAAACTTCAACTACTATGGACACCTAATGCTGTGGTACAGGCTATGCATCTCTCTTTAGCTGTACAGTTATATAGCTTCTCACTGGGTGTTCTTCAGTGTTGGTCAGAAAATAAAATTGGATGAATCATTAATTTGGTGTCTTAGAATTCATATTTACTTCATACAGAATAATAAGATCAAAGGTTCACAACAGGTTTTGTCTTTTCTAAAGAAAAAGTGTTTTCAGGTGACAAGGTCAATGCTAAAGCCTCTCAATGGGATTCCTAATGTTAGATCCAGCAGGCAAGAAACAGGCTATACAAAATAGCATTTTTCTTCTGGGAGTAGGATCATGCTTGTTCATTGCCTTCTCAAATGGCTTTCAGAAACTTTCTCCATTCCTAACCGTGTTTTACAATCACTGACCACAATTGTAGGGTGTGTAAAATCTTAATATTACAGTCTGTTTCTCACTAGATAGATAAGACCTCAACCAGCACAAATAATAACCAAGATCTCCCTACAGTGGCTATTTATTTAATAGTATAGTGTGATTTACAGTATCAAAAGCTTTAAAAATATCTTTTAAGCTTTTGTGCTACATTTCTCTCATTTATCAAATTCAACAAAAGTTGTTGTTTTTTTACTCAGCTTGATCAATGCTACCTTAAGAAGCCTTAAGGAAAGCTGATTTGTAAGAAAATACTGCTTGTAGTAATGTAGTGTTCAAGTTACGTGCTCATATGCTGTTCAAAATAAGATAGATAGGAGTGATGTAGATGGTTTTGTGGGTTCAGTTACAGCCTTAAATTTCAAAGGTGAATTTTATGTTCACATTGTCATCATCAAAAGTATATCAAGAAAGAAATAACTGCATGTTTCTTGGCAGAAGGATTCAGCTATTGTAGGAATTCTGCTTCTATACTCTGTTGAATATTTTTCCCCCTAAGACTAGCCACTTTTCACATGAGTTTTCACTTAGAAACAACATGCAGTTATATGTGGATTAACAGTCTATATTTGACACTATATAAGTGATATTCATTACAGAATAATGAAAAATGAGTCAGTAGTAAAATTTTATGCATATGAATACTCTGCTGGGTAGCTGGTAAAGAGTAGAATTTATTTTGCCTAACATATACAAAGATACAGAAAGACTTCTATATATAACTTACGTATAAAGATATATAAACAGTAGGCTTCCAGACTAAATCTACTCTCCTCAGACAGATCAAAGAAACTGCCATCAGGAAGATTATACAACTTTACTTTGACTAAATAAGTAATTAAGACAACTAACTAGTTCTGTATAGGTACACAGAGTTTAGGCAGAGGTAAGAGAGTTAGAGAGGTTGATCCCAGAGAGTTGTCACACATACTTGCATTACAGTTTTATTTAGCTGGACAACTACCATTCCATAGAAATAAAAATTTAAAAATGCATCTGAATACTATGCAGAAGTGATTCAGATTCTTTCAACTTGACTGTCTCAAAACACTTAACACTTCTCACTTGCTGCACTCCGCAAGGACCACTTCCATGACCTGTAGCTGCATCCTAATCCATTTCAGAAGACTTGCTTCATACCGAGGAAAACATTTATTCCCTTTGCATTTGATCTAATACAACCTTCTGTGTTATAAAAAAATATATATATATAAAAAATAAATAAAATCCACATTTTCTGTAAGTTTTTAAGTATAAAAATTCCAGGCCCACAAGATAATTTTGAGAAAACCTTGGGCAATTGGAAGAAAAAGAAGGCTAGAGAGAGAAAAAGAGATTTAAAAAAAATAAAAAATAAAAAAAAAAAATAAAAAAAAAAGCAAAAAAATGTCAAGCAGCAAAGTCCTAAGAATTCTGGCAATTTTAGTCTGAATTAAAAGAAAAAAAGTATTGAGTCCTTCCATCTTCCTGTAATGCCTGGACTTCAGTTGCCATGGACACTTAAAACACATGCTATGGAGTTCAGTATTTGCAGGGTCTAAGTTCTCCAGAAAATCCATTCCCATCTCATTGAATAATCCTAGAGAAGTCAAGTCTTAAGTTTACTTTTAATAATTAGAAATTAGAAAGCCACTGAAAAACTTCCCTTCTTCACCCTCATCACTGTCAAATGATGCCTTGCTATTTGTCAACATATGTTACCACAGAATAATTAAATTGAAGGAAATAATGTTCTCAGATTGTCTGCCAGTGAATCTAAAGAATAATCTTCAAGTTTACATCTTGGTCATTTTTTTTTCAGCCAGCTTCTGATTTAATTTCTCTTCTGATGTAGTTCCTAGAGAATTTGATCATTATGAGAGTTTCCTTTCACTGAAAGTTTGATTGAGTTACTACTGAGCTACAGTAACCATTAAAAATCCTTGCTTCTTCCTGCAACTAGGACAAGTTGGGAGCCCTTTGCTTATTGACATATAGTTTTCAGCAGAGACACAAAGTAATTAACACAAAACACAATGTAACAGTGTAAGACATAGTCAAGTAAGGCCAGTTCTGACCTACCACAGGCCTTGCTTGCCTTACCACACCAGGGAAATGTAAAAGTACAGTTCTTTCCACAAAGGTCAGAAGTGTTGGGAGAGTTAAAATAGCTTAAGTTTTGAATGGTAAGCAAATGACCACAAGGCCAAACAACCGGGAAACCAAAAGCTTCAGTTATACAGATACCCTGTGACTTCTACAGCATGGTAGATGCTGATCATTGTCAGCATTACAAATGTTAGAGATGTGGAGCAGGTTTCTCTGACCAGCTCCTAAAGAAAATGATGTGCTACAGGTCCTGGGATATGATGAAGTTAATTGTCTCACTGAGAACTTTGTTTTGCAGCAAATGAAGGACCACCGGACTACAGACTCATGGTTAAATAAGATGAGTTGGCAGGAAGAATAGAATTTGTTTTATGTCTGCAGAATATCTTGAATGCTTGACAAAGGCATCTGTAAGGCCTTCATGCCAACTTTGTTGGCAAAGAGAGTGGAATCCAGTCTAACACCCAGGTCAGGCTTCAGACTGAAACTTAAATTTCACTGATAAACTTGTAGCAGCAGAGTCTATATCCCTGAGGATGTTTCTTTTCTTTTCTTTTCTTTTTTTTTCTTTTTTCTTTTTTCTTTTTTTTTTTCTCCTTACAGCTTATGACTCATCACCTTCCTTTATCCATTCCCTTTTTGAAAAGGTTTTCAGCTGCAGGGCAGTGACTATAACTGTCCTTGGTTTACCCTCTCTCTGGACTGCTCTCTCCTCTGTCCAATCATTACTTGTATTTAATCTCATAGTCCAATTCAGAACTGTATTATATATTGCTAGATTCACAAAACCAAAACATTAGCATCATTGTATCAGAGATAATTTAAGATAAAATGAAGAGTTATACAACTTTACATCAGCCTGTCAATTCACAAAACAGTTCATGTGGCAAATGATTTAACAGTTCCTCTGTTCAGAGCTTTCATCTCTTTAGTTGCACTTAAGATCACATATTGTCAGGCAACAGGCATCTAAGCCAAATGTTGTGCGATTCTCTTTGAAGTACTTCACAGCTGTATTTTTAAACTGTTATCAAGTCAATACCACTGAGAGGTTTAATGAATCATACACAACTAAATACCTTGTTTGCTCACTCTCTGTCTAGAGTGTATTAGCATATTTTATATCACATACTAGCCAAATGTTTGTTTACAAGTACAATTTATTTATTTATTTTTAAATTATTCCAAACTATATTTTTCAGCTCTATTTACCCAATCAAGAGGACGAAAAAACCTGCTTCTATTGCATGGAATCATGCACACCCTGAAGCACCTTTAAATGCTTAAGGAAGGTTTGTGCTTGACAATTAGGCATTTACTGTTTACCACACAACAGTATAAAAGCAAAACATTACAGGCTTGATATTCATTCATACAAAGGTGCTCTTTTTATGTGCAGATAGTCTCTTAAGAACATAACACTGCATTAATTAGCAATGACAAATATGCTACAACCTTACATTTACTGCCTGCAAGATTCAGCTGTGAGAGTATGCCTTTGCTGAAGAGTTAACTTAGAGACAGGTGCATAAAAGCACTTCTGACCTGACCTCAGAGATCTTTAAGTCTGTATTAGCTATTCCAGTAATAAACATGAGTTATGGTCCATTTTAATGGAGTCTTAACCTTCCTTTTACAGTGGGGGTGCCATTTTGTTAATATATAGCTTAATAATCCTTTGGACTATGTTTATCTGGCTATCAGCATGTTCCTTTTTGCTGTGCTGGATACCAAGAATTAACATATACACTACATTATTTTAAGGGCAAGCAAGAAAAAGAGAAATCACTGGATTTCTGACATATTCACAGCACTGACTTGAATGCTGCACACATACAAGTTTGAATGTGGTAAGAGATAATAATTATTCCAGCCTACTTAGGGTACCTCCCTTCCTGCAGAAAGGATTCTCCATTGCTCTTTCACTGTCAGCAGCCAGATTAAGAGTTGCAACACAAATTTGACATCTCCTTTAAAATATACATACATACACACACACACACATATATATAATTTAGTTATGTTGTCATTGTGAACCTACAAAAATATTCAGCCTACTCTTGGTTATTGTTTTGGAATGAAGAGTCTTTCAAGGACCTCAAAACAGCTCAAGAAGAAAGTAAGCATAACAGTTAAAAAGAGTTCAATGAATAATAATGCATGAAGGCAAGTTAATGATCATACAAATGTTTAAAAATTATTCTTAGAAAAATCAAAAAAGTTCTAATGCACTCTTGAAATATTCTAATCCACCTGAAGTTTTGTAAACTGTGACTGATGCTCAAAAAAAAATTTAAAAAATAATAAAAAAGAGAGTTAAAAAGAAGAAGAATCTAATATTTGTCTGGGAATTTTACCTCCTGAGAAGTAGACATGATTAATAACAGTATTTTTAGTTGGTTTTAAGTTAATATAGTGTGTTTAATCTGCTCAATCAGATTAATTTGACAACCTGTTTTTATGGCCACTTATGATGGCTAGAATTACGGTGCCACTTCAAGATTAGATTTTGTGTACAGTATCCTGAATATATCAAAACTGCTGGTGTTCACCTTGAACAACTTTGTTTAGATAATCCATAACATTCTGGATAGACATATCTCAAAGAAATTATGTTGTAACATGGATTTCTGATCAAGCATATTTGCTTTCACTGTAATAAGCCACAAGAATGATGGGGAAAAGCTTTCCATGAGTATTCTCTCTTCTTCTAAACATTTTTTTTATTCTTCCATTTGCCATAATTCTCCCAACGTCATTTTTTAACTTCAGACATACTCACTGTATCCAAACAGCATGGGGACTAAGACACTGGGAGACCTCACTAGCAGTGCTGGTAAACATGTATGAGATTTGTTCTTATTTGCTGCTTAACTCCAATTGACAGTAAATTTTATTTTTATCTTCTCACAACAGTTTAGTATAACATTTAAATGAATAATGAGAAAATTTGAATATGTGGATTATGCAAAGTCTTCCAGAAAAAGAAATTAAATTTCTTTCCCCCATTTTCTTTTCCATTTTTGCCAGAATACTTCCAGTTACTCTTGCTTAATTTAAGAGGGAAAATAGTAAATGTTCATAAATGGCATAAGATCATAACTTGTATAAAGACTTGTATTTATAAAAGGTCTAGATAGAATTTTAATAAGTTTCTCATGAAAAAGCTTTCAAGATTGTAATGTGATCATATTCAGATGGCAAAGTAGCACTGCTCTCTGCTGGTTGTTATAAAATTAAATTGCTACTTGGCAGTTGCATAAAACTTCCTCAATGTATTTGCTTGATTCATCTTTACATTGCGGTTTTATTTAGATTAAGAGAGATAAAGAAATTCTTATTCAGCTGTAAATTGCGTCCCTGATAATTGCTTGACTCTCTAATAAATGAGCATTTCTCAGATAAGGCATTCTCAGCAAAGCATCGCATTTGCAGAATTTTACATTTGAAGATCCGTGACCTTTCTGATAAAACCTGTATCTGTATTCTCATTTCTAATAACTTGCCTGATTCTTCTGCTTCTTTCTTTAACTTGGTCTTCACTTTTGTCACAAAACAGTTCTTTGCTTATAATGCAACTTTTGTTTAATTAGGGAAACTGAGATGGCATAAGCCCAGTTGAACGCTGTGTTGACACACAGGTCTAATCAGAAGCATTTCCTCACAAAGACATTTCCTGACACCTCTCTGTACTCTAGGAAAGGAAAAGCCAGAGGCTTTCCTCCCGTTGCCGTGAGCAGTATAGCCTGGTAACATATTTGCACATTGATTTGCTTCTCTCTCGTTGATTTTTTTATTTCTGGAAATCTATCACATCTTGGTTTATTCCAATATGCGCAATACTATGAATCATCAGAGTTGGTCAAGCTTGGACCATTTCCAAATTTAACTTAAGAGAACTTTGAAACTTGACAAGGACTGTGCCATGTGAAAAGAGCAAGTCCAATTCTACCCTAGCAAGTGACAATGAGAGAAGTCTAAATCCCATTTGCTACTAGCATTAAATGCAGGCTGGGAGCAGATTTCATTCCCACTGCAAAGTGCTTTAGGCTGCCCAAGTCCAAGGTTTGCAAAGAAAATCTAGATTCACCTTGAGAAAGATAATGCAATGCTATTATATTAACATTATTTGCCACAGAGCTAAAATAACAATTTTATTTATCCACTATAAGGAAACCAAAATGTGACTTAAATCTCTAAAAAAGGGAAAAGAATAACCCCCTCCCTAACAATCCTTTCTTCCTAATGTCATTTTATTTCAATATCTCTAAACCAAACCAAGAAAAATTAATTGGTAGGCACTCAATTATGTATGGAGGTAGAGATTTTCAAGGGCACAAAAGACAGTTGGGTGTTTAATTCGATTTATGCCTTTATAAACAAATATCATCAATATTGAAAGTAAAGCTGTGATATGTGATAAACATCATCCCAAGTCTTTCTGTCCTTTCAAGCAAGTAAAACATTGTCACCTTGCAAACAAGCAAACAAAGAACCTGACAGCCCCTCCATCCCCAGAGGCCCCAGGAAAGACATGCAATGGGTTTTAAAAATGCCTTTCTCTCTCTCTCTTTCTTTTTTTATTTTTTATTTTTTTTTATAAATAAGTTTGCTTATTTATTTATTTGTTTGTTTCCCACCCCTCGAAAAAAAATAATAAATATTATGGCTTTGAAACAGAGGTGTTGGGACTCATACACTCCAAACCTGATAGCTGACTGCTCCTGCCAGGTTACCACTCAGTTTTGTTTGTTTGATTTCTTTTCCTTGGCTGAATTTTGGTTGAAGGTTCTTTAGGACATAAACTAATCCTAGTACATGCATGTACAATACCTGGGATGACATATCTCTTTCTTAGATTCACATTGCCATGTGGCATTAGACTATTTAAACTATTTAAACTAGTTAAAGCCTTTAATTAGTGTCTGACAAACCAGGAAATTATTTGAACATGTACCCAATGCAAGATTTCTTCCCTTTCTCTTAATTTTTAGTTAATTTCTAATCTGGAGAATAACCCAACTTAAAGAGCATTTTCTTGTATCAAAGAGAAGAAAAGGCTTTGGCATGCCAAATTCTTATTCCAGTGCTCAGAAATTCAGCTAATTTTCTTCAGAGGATTTAGAGCAATGGAGTCCTGACTTCTTCATAGGTTTTAGACAAAATGTAGGAAACAGCTGTTACTGCAAACTAAATGTAAGCAGGTCCAATTTTCCTATTTCCTTCTCCTTAATTTTCTCATGCACTTGATTTTTTTTTTTTTCCTTTTCCCTCCAGATCAATTCAACTGTTATCATTGCCTCAGAGGGAAAAAAATCTTGCAAAAAAAAATGCTTCACCTTAGGAGATCAAAGCTGTTTCAAACCTGTTTTATTTTTGGGCAAGCCTCTTTTAATGTTAGTGGCATCAAGCTCATTAGAAAGAACAACAAAAACAAGAGAGATTTAAACTAGGATCAGTAAATTAAAATGAAGCTTTGATATCTAGTAGAAATTAGTGATTGAAAAAATATTCATGTTATTAAATGGGACCTAGAGAACTGATTATGCAAGAGGAATGGAAATTCAGTTTTTAGTGTCTCACTTAATCAGTACAAAAGAGTTACAGGGCAGATTTTATCTGTTAGAGGGGAAAGAGAGGGGAAACTTGCAGTGTAAGGAAAAGTCCAACTGAGCAAGAGTATAACCCTAATAGAGCAATTCTAATGAAATATTTATGGAAATGAAAGAACATTAACTAAAGATTTGTCCAATTGTTGTGTATTGTACGAAAGAACAACACATTGTAAATAACATGCCATTAACTAGTGGAAAATAGATGCCATAAATGTCATGTTGGTCTAAAAAAGAATGTGTGAAGCTTATGAACAAAAGTGTAATCACCTTATGTGCCTTTCCAGCTCAATTTGGTTGACTGAAAAACTTCAGCATTTAGAAGTTAATACAATGTTTACAATCTTCACTTAAGGGAAGAATGGGTTAATTTCCTTTTTCCATTTCCATTAAAACTGTTGTCATGAGAACAAATTAATTCTGTACCATTTTCACTTGGCCTTATTCTCTCTCAAAAGATTGAGACTTGCGAATTTTAAAGCTCTAGGTATCTCTGAAGACAACAGTTTGCTGGACACTTCCGCATTTTAAATAATCTCTATTTCTGCTACTTGTCCCTTCCAATCTTTGTCACTGTCTGTGGGAGCTAGGTGACTGACATGCAGCTCTAGAACTCTGTTTCATTGGAAAAGACACTGAGGGCTGTCAGCTCACCCTGACACACAGAAGAACGTAGCTGGGATGAACATTGTTGGCTGAGACAGCTCAACCAGGGTCAGGTACTGTCACTATGCAGAAGAGAGATCAGGAAAAGCTGGCAAGGATATTGGCTGCCTCACTGGATGGATGGATACAGTAGTCACGGCTCAGGCTCCACATTTTTCTTGTATTTTTGTTTTAAAGAGGAATTATTGTAAAACTGTTGAGTGAAATATTGTTTCTATATAAATTTAAAACTTCAAGGACCAAAGTTTTTACTCACCACACAATTTCTTGAACTATGACTCATGTCAGTATTCCATGGTAAAGTGTATTCTCATTTAGTAAAGAAAGCATAGTTTTCTTTTCTCAGCTGCAATTCCTGCTACCTAAAGTATATTTTTTCTTTTTCCAACACAAATTTGTAAAAACCTGCTTATGGAGCCTGTAGTACTAGACCTTTGCCACCTATTTAACCAGGTGTGAAAAATGTCTCTCCTTTTGCATAGCAAGGATATTCTACTCCACTGCCTACAGTTTAATTTCCAGTCAGCTTTGGATGCCTTTAAAGGTGTTGCTTTTAGCCTGCAAAGTACTAAGCATTTTAGACCTTTATTACTGTTTCCTTTCCAGGAAACTTTAATCAGCTGAAATTATCTGAAGCTGTCGATGCAAAGTAGAAACATTTCATTTCAACCTCCTGCCCTCCCTGCTAACACACACCACGCACACACGAAAGCTTGAACAGGAGATGGTAGCTAACTAAGCTTTCTCCATTAAAGGCCAATTAATTGACAATTAATTTTCCTACTTTGATCATTAGGGCATGGATATGTTGAACATCAGAGCCAATTTTGAAACCTGACAGTTTTTCTAGGCTAAGAAAAGGGTAAGGTGGAAGAGTAGATAAAAAAGTAGAGTTTTATTATTGCTACAGTAGTGCCACCAACACAGGCTTGTATTACTTACTCAAAATGAGGAGAAGTTTATTATATGTAAAAATATTAAGAGTCCAAATCCTTAACAAAGTTTTTGCAACTAACTGATACAATTCTGACAAAAGCCAATTTTTGTTAGCAAAATGGAAGCATGCTATAAATTTAATAGAGTTTTAAGTTCTGGCCTTCCTGATCATATAATATGACTTCCTACGTGGTGTAAATCAGAGAATTTTTAAAATTTGAATTCAATACTTCATTTTTATACATTTACTATTATAAAATAGTAGTTAATGCCAGTGGAATAGCCTGGGCAGCTGAATTCTGGTTTTCTTTTCTTAAGTTTAGAATTGCTGATTTTGCATTTAATGTATTCTATGGCTATGCAGCCTACAGCAATCAGTGATGTAAAGCCACTGCAAAGTAGCAATCCAGACACTGAATCTCTGGTCTCAAAAAAACAACCCTAAATACAAATGCTTTAACAGTAATTTTTCTTGGATAATGACTGCCTGAAGTTAGAGTATGACTTTAAATGAAGAGTTTTTATCCCCTACTGAGAGAGGACTGATAATTAGAAAGCAACTCACAAATTGACATGCACAGGGAATTGTCCATCAGCAGAATGAAAAAAAAAACAACAACTTTCTGAAATTTTCTCTAGCTGCAGATATCTTTATTCTGCCTTAGAGACAGGAAAATCCTTGCTGAAAACAAACATCAAAATGCCACTGCTTTTTAGATATTTTTGGGCAGACATTATATTCAAACATAGTACTTTGTCACTACATCTTTGATTTGATTCAGTTCAAGCTTTGGGAGCTTCAATCTTAATTAGATATTCTTTAGTCCTGAAATGAATGTGAGATATATTTTTGTATAGTGAATGTCCTTCTGTTGCTATGGAAACCAGATGTTTGATAATTAAACTTGTGCTGTAAATAGTTGTGTTCTGTTATGTGAAAGAATCCACTTTACAAGTTTCTATCTAGTCAAATACTCTAGTTTCTTGTCTATTGAAAAATTGGAAGTAAATTAGGTGAAATAGTTGACTCTGAAATTCGCTTTAAAAAGCAATCACTTTGCTGGAGAATTTTACGTAATATTAGGGAAACATTGCTGGATTTTATGACTACTCTGTAGGTCAGAACCTACCATTGCCTTCTTTCTTTTCGTTCTACTTGTCTTTCCTTTTCCCTCCACAGAAAAATGAACATGAACAACAAAAGAGAAACATGAAAATCTTCTGTAGCTAAGCTGCATGAGTGATCTTTCACATGTTTCAAGGTTTGTGCTTTTAAGGGGCTCAGCGGTAAATAGCTAAGTCCAGTAGAGGTAGAAAGGAGACTGGCAAGGGGATAAGTTCTGAAATGAAATGTGGAAAACTGGTGAGAAGACCACTGCACTGAGTGAGTGGAAATGGTAGGTCTTTATGGAGGAGGACACATTCCTCCTGAGAGTCATGAGGAATATAGAGGAAGAACTAGTGGTGCATATCTGGCCAGACTTTTCCATATCTAAAAGCACCATAACTAATATCGTGATAGAAGGACTTGGAATTTGTGCTTTCAGTCTCAACAAGGAAAAAGCTTCCTTGTTTAGGAACAAGGAAACCAGCTGTAAGTAACAAGACTAATACAGAACTACATCTCAACATGATTTATAGCTATGAATTGCTCAGCCAATTTAGTAAGATAAAAACATTTTTATGTTGAAACAAGAAGATTTAATGCATTTTCACCTCTTCACTAGTCATTGAAATTCTAATTTTATTTTATTTTTTTCTGATATTGTTCAAAAAAATAGTTGTTTCCTGGAATAATAGCCTTGCCTAATCCATACACCCACAACTTCCATGATCACTCCACCTCTCTATAGTAGAAATTATTTTGGATTTGATTTTTATGCTTTAAGTCACTTCTGAGGGTATACAACACAATATTGTGTTGTCATTGTGCAATAAAAACAGCCTATTTCAGATTTGTATTGCTAGTTTTATTTGATGTGCCTGAGAGCAATTCTGATGCTGCCACACATGAAATGAAACTTGTATGTCATGAAAACTTGTTACATGCTGAGATGTGCAACGTCAAGAAATCTGTCATTATGAAAATAGCTTTACAGTATTGACCCAATCACCTCTTTTTCCTACAAACAGTAGAAGGGGCATTGTTTCAAGGA
Source organism: Chaetura pelagica (assembly GCF_000747805.2). NCBI lineage: Eukaryota > Metazoa > Chordata > Aves > Apodiformes > Apodidae > Chaetura > Chaetura pelagica. Next base: position 2,520,337 of record NW_009970725.1, read on the forward strand.
AAACATCTTTTAAAATTTATAAATACACCTTATGCCTTAAATCTCTAACTTGCTTTACCCTTTCTCCTGTCTCACATCTACTGCCTTACTTGCATTACTTTCTTCTTCTTCCATCAGACACATTAAATGTAAATAACTAATTTAAATCTAAATAATTACCTTACATTAAATGTAAAAAACAATAAAGACTGACCAAGAGTACAGAAGAACTAAAAAATATGTTTAACATAAAATGTGAACTTTTAGAAGAGATACTGTAGACACTACCACTAAGCCATTATTTGTTTTTCTTCTTTTCATATACTTTGCCTCCACCCCAAAAAAATCCCATTTTGAGACACAGTTCCATTAATTTTTTCATCAGGCAATAACATCAGCCTGGTATGTGTAACATTTGGCTAGGAACAGGAGGCATAGAGCATTACTCTGACTGTCTAGCTTCATAATGGATTTCCCAAGAATTCCACCTTGAGGAGTTATTTACTTGAAAAGCACTACTATTACATAGAGAATTATACCTTTCAATACATGCATGTTAGATTTCACATCAGACACCACGCAGGGTGTCAAAAAATATGATTCAAAGCCTTCACACTCAGACTGAAAAGACTGCTTGAATTTCTCAGTGGGAATCCTACATACATTATACCTCGGACCTCTGAAGCCTACAGATCTTTTATTCATAGCTACAGGTCTATTAGTAGCAGTTCAGTTTTGCTACGGAAGGTCATTTTTCTGTGACACGAGTACATATTTTCTAACTGCAAAGCATTTCTTCCCCTCTTTTGTCTTCTCTCTAGGTTTAACAAATTACTGTATTCAAAATACTCCTCTTTTCAAGAGAACATTTTCTTGGACAATATTTGTGTCAGTTTTATTTGGGCACTGGTCTGCCACAGTGTGTAAGACAACAGTGGTCCAAGTGCAAGGCCATTTATACCTGTAAACCTCTGAAAGCTTTCCCTGTCACCAGACACCTTTGAAATAAATACAAGCCATTTCCTAAAGCTCTCCTCAATTCAGAGTAAAACCTGAGAGTAGATACAAAGGGAAAACTGAGAAAAGTGCTTTTCTGGAGAACACAATAGCAACAGAACCTGACTAGTGACCTCACTAAACTTTAGAACTCATGAAAAAGTAATCTCTGAACATACAGTAAAATTGAACTCTTCATAAAGAAGACAAATACAAGAGCATGTAATATGAGCAAATGACAAATCAGGAGGGAAAGAAGATCAATGAATCTCGTCTACTTAATAAAGTAAAAGAAAGAAAAGCTCTTGCTGCTGTTTAATGCTACAGCCAGTAACAAACAGCAGTTATAATGGCCTGCTTTTCTCCTTTTCAATCACACAAATCTTATTGTAAAAAAGTAATTTATTCCACTCCCCACTACCACCAGACAGTCCATGTGGGACAAAAAAGGCTTACTAGTTTCACTGAAATAGTATAAAACTGACTGAAATCGTATAAAACCCCTGCATAATAGAATTAACAAACTGAACAAAAAAATCACTCTTACTCTAATAATAAAATGAAAAAAACAGATTGCCAGACACAGAAGCTCACAGACACTTGTAGAATAACAACACAACAGTAATTTAATTTAGAGGTTATATTATGTTTTCCATATATAGTAAAGTATATGTCTTTCATGCAAGGACTCTCCTCATCAAATGCATTTATATAATATTGGCTGCAGCTTGTCTGTGCAAGCATAGCTGTATATGACAGCTGCCTAGCTGGAAAACAAGGTGAGAAACCTGTAGGTCCCTCACAGGACTCAGCATCTTCCAGTGGTGGAGGATTTCTAAGAAATACTCTTGTTCTGCCTCTGGCTCTTTGGCAGATGTGTTTTCCTCAGTGGCTCTTATCTCAACACCTGGCTGTCACTGTCAGAGAAGGATCCCAAAACTTTCACATGTGTATTCCATCTCCATCAATTCTCTGTACAAACGCTCTTCTAATTTTCACCATCTCTACTTGCAGACTTAGTCATATTATCCCACAAGGTCAGCTGCCCATGCCTTACTTTCCTGGGTCTGAAAGATTTCCTAGATTGCCCAGGGAAGCTGTGGAAGCCCCATCCATGGAAGTGTTCAAGACCACATTAAGTGGAGCCCTGAGCAACCCGGTCTAGTGGGAGGTGCCCCTGCCCATGCAGGGAGGTTGGAACTAGATGCTCTTTAAGGTCCCTTTTCAACCCAAACTGTTCTATGATTCTACAAATTCCTTGTTTTGCATTTCCCCCTAATTAATGATTAGGCCTTGAGATGCCTTCAGAAATTCCTGCACATACTTGTATATACTTCTGTCGCGATCCGCGACCTATTATATCTCCTTTTTGGAGTGTATTAAATTTATCAGGATTTGCTGAGAGATCCACACGTGGTATCACCTCACACAGAGGAGACAGGGGCTTATGCCCTGACTTTTTCGAGTGAATAACTTGCTCAGTGCTTACTAATATTTCCAACGAAATGCATGGTTTATTGTGGGGAAAACAAAGCAATTTGGGGCAGGAGGTTCAAAAGGAGTGATTAAAACACATGAAATATATATGGGTACACCTTAGTTACACACCTTATTTACTTATTTAAGCGAGGGAAGGAGGAGGAGGGATATGCCTGACGCAGTTCCCGTATAGGGTCGCGATTTGTGTGCAGGTAAGGCAGGATTATACTTTCCCCTGTAAGCTGGGGTAGCCGGAATTGTCTCACCACGTGGCGGTGCAGATAGGACGAGCTGGGTAGCGAAGCAGCTGCAGGCACTCCCAAGGGCAGGTCGCCCCCCTGACAGAGAGAAGCAGCGCGCGGCTGCAGGACTGTAGCTGCGGCACGGCTGGTTGCAGACCCTGGAAACGCGGCGGTTTCAGCGGCGCTGGGACTTTTGGCAGCAGCGGCGGTGGGCAGGCAGGCGGTGGCAGCGAGCTCCGGGACTTTGGGACTGCGGCTCCGGGCGTCGGCGTCGGCGCGTGGCTCTGCGGCGAGCGGGCAGGCAGGCAGGCAGGCAGCGGCTCTGCGGTGGGGCAGCTCCCAGCAGCGGGGACGGGAGGGAGCGCACGGCAGGGAAAAGGGCACG
>NW_009970725.1:2541912-2564880 GCF_000747805.2 Chaetura pelagica
CGGACCGCCCTGAACATGAGGAGAGAGCAAGAGAGAGCGGGGTGTGCCGCGCTGCCTCTTTTATGGGGTTTTCTGCGCTCCCAATTGGCCGGTTTTGTATTTCCAGGCTTTTCAGCCAATCAGATGGGACCTAGTCCCGCCCCTGCTTCCGGCTGCAGCTCCTCCACCCTACACACACAGAGGGGGTTCAGCGCCACGTGGAGACGCCATTTTAAGTCAATTTTGTCGGCTGACTCAAAGAACATTTCATGTTCGTGTAAGGAAATACCTGGTCCTTCACACAACTCTAGCTTCACAAATAGTTGTCTTCCATAACCCGTGTACCTTTTCAGAACTTTCTGCTTTTTCCTTTCAAAACCACAGGAATGTCTTTGCTGCTAACCTGAGAAGGAGGGAGAGAGGATCGAGAGAAATGTTTTCACTTGTTAACTGCTGATTCTGAGTTAAACTGTGACAGCCAAATAAATAAAATAGAAGTTTATCTGATATATTAGGTAGCAGTGAAGTATTAGGCTTTTAATTCCAGAGGATTTTTAGTATATGTACTCTGAGCTAATAAATTAAAACAGGATATGAATAGTTGCTAATACTTCACTTTTAATTCACCTTTTATCTATACAAGTCTAATATGTCTAAGATTGGCATTCATCATTATACAATCAGAATATTTCACAGTACTGATGGATTTTCCTTGAGATACGATCAGGAAAAAAAGAAAAAAAAAAAAAAGAAAAAAAAAGCAAGCATCTGATCAGTGAATGCAAGAGGAAATAAAGAAGAGAAATAAGCAGCCAGTTCTATTTCAAGTCCACACTGGCCAAATTCTGCCTTGCACAATTCCATTGCAAAAAATCAGGCAATCATGTTACAAAAATAAATCAGAAACCAAGTTTCACTAGTACTGCTACTGAGTGAGGAATATGCACAATCAAAAGAGCAGTCTATTATAACATCAACTCCTGTGAGTTGCCAGTTGTATTCTGAAGTGAGCTGAATGTTGTCAGGTACTCTCAGATGTGAAAAAAACCCAGGAAAGCAAACGTCCATCACGCATAATAGTTACTTGGGAAGTTAAACACTATCTCTTGAACATCACACCCCTCCTTCTTTCTCCAAATTTATGTACTGAGAATGACATCATATGATATGGAATATTTCTTTCATCATTTGGGGTCTTTTCCCTTAGTTATGCTCCCTCCCATCTTCTTGTGCACCTGCACACTAGCAAAGCAGGGGAAGTGGAAAAAGTCCCTGATTTCTTAGCAACAACGGAATAATTGGTATGCTATCAAAACTCTTGTCATGCCAATTCTCATACTAAATCTAAAACAGTGCTATTCTAGGTCTCAAGAAGAAAATTAGCTCTATGACAGCAGAAACCAGCACACTTTAAATGTGAAGATGGCAGGTTACTAAGGATATTGTGTAATGCATGTCTTTGCCACTCCCATTGGTCAATATAACAAGTAGCTGGAGAATAAAAAGAAGTAGCACTAGCTAGTTTGTTTATATTTTTTTTCACATAGAAGTGGTTGTTTAATAATGAAATATATGTCCATGCATTCATACAAACTGCATCTGTATATAAAGTACTTGGTGGCTCACTATGTTCCCTTGTATTACTTAATTTTTATAGTTTACTGCTCCTTATGATTCTGTTTTTGTTTCCGTTTTGAACATGAAAATCAATGTTGCATGCAACCAAATAGACTGCACATGAAAATATTACTAAAAAATTATACTTGCCAGAAACATTTTGAAGTCAATGAATTATAAAAATATCTTTGCCTTTTTTCTTTTCAGAAATACAAATCACTTAAAAATTATTCCAAACTTTAACTTTCTTTATTAATCCATAAAATTTTCAGGGGATTCTTTTTTTTTTTTTTTTAAGAAATAACATGATAGTACCTGAAATCAATAAGAAAGCACCTGAGAGAAAAACAGAAGCTAAATTAAAATGATTATGATTATGACATACCTTCACACCACATTTAATGAAGGTGCATTATGTTATGTGACTGAATTGTGAGCAGTATATATGAATTAGATGCATATATGCATATGTAGTATGAACAGTATAAAGCTTATGTGCACATATATGCATACATAACAGTATAAAAGAAGCTTCATAAAATTTTTAGCTAAGAATTAGCCATATGTGTTGTATTCCTATTTATAAATACATCTGTTACATCAGTTTCATAGAATCACAGGATGGTTTGGGTTGGAAGGGTCCTGAAAGACCACCTAGTTTCAACCTCCCTGCATGAGCATGGACACCTTCCACTAGACCAGATTGCTCAAAGCCCCATCCAGCCTGGCCTTGAACACATCCAATTTGTCATGGTCAGCTATGAATTTCCCCAAAGGTGAAAGGAAACTACAAGTTCTTACTAAAAAAAATTCCAATAGCTGCCTTGTCAAAAGTTGCTTAGTTTGCTGCAGTAATTACAATTCCAGTTCAGAGTTACTTGAAAGCCACTCTTGTGGGGTCTGCCATTTCAACCCCACAGTAACAGGAGAGCAAGGAAGAGGTAGGAGGACCAGCTAGTGCAGTTGACCCATCACTGCCTCTTCCATGTTTCAGCCACTTCCAACACAGCAGGAGCAAACAGGTTTTGTAGATTGCTTATTGAGTAAAAAAACCCACCAGCTTTAATTATGAGAGCTTTTGTTAGTTTAGTTTAGCAGCTTTCAATATCCTCAGTGGAAGGCCGAGTCCTCAATGTGTGTTTTGCAGTCAAATTTTTCTGCATACCTTTTGAGTATTTTGGTTTGTTTTGTTTTTTAAATGGCAGATACGAAGCAGGTTGCTTGAAAAAAACTGAACAGCTAGAAACTGGATGACTTCAGTAATAAGAATACAACCTGAGGAAGGTACATAAATCTTTATCCTTGCTGCACACAAAATTGCTTTGGTAGGTCTGTATCTGGTTTGATCAGTGCGGTTTATAAGAGTGTCATCAGCTAAACAAGCTAATTCTGTACCTTGATAACCAGGCTGCACTGCCTTCTCCAAGCAATCATATAATGAACTTTAAAAAACTTATATGAAATAAATGGTGAACTTGCAAATAAGACATTAAATAGAATGCATTTTCCTTTTGCTCACAAGAAAACATAGGGGTGACTCTGTGAGTCATCTCTATAGGCCTACACTGGCCACCTTCTGCTTCAGTAAGAATCTTAATGCCATAAATGTTTAATCCATATGTTTCCTTCATGATTCATCCCTGAGCAGCTCCATCTGTCAGCGCTGGTCAGGCAAGGCTTTTGAAATGCACATGAGCAGAGCTGGTGACTAGCAGGCAGATGTGCATCAGTTGCATAAATTGTTATTTTCTGTTTATAAGCCCATTTAGCTGGAGTACAGAATAACTGAGAGGACTGCTGAAGAGATCATCAGTGACATTAAACTGGCTCAAGTTTATCTGAGCTATAATAAATGTGCCATCCCTGTCCCTGTGCTTCTGTTGCATAGCTGGATATGATCTAATCCTCTTCTTTCTAGGAGTCCTTGGCAATGCTTAACCTGCAGGAATTGCACTCAAAAGTTGAATCCACCCCAGTTCACCCACCCTAATGCCTCACTAAGAATAAATCAGGCTGAGAGGGATAATTAGCATGTGTCCCTCAAGTGAGTGGTTAATGAACTGGGAACTAATTTGGTGGCCTACTACAATGGGGTCATGGCATCAGTGGACAAAGAGCAACTGACATCATCTACCTGGACCTGTACAAAGTCTTCAACAGTGCACAACATCCTGGAATCAAAACTGGAATGATACAGATTTGATGGATGAACCAGTCATTGGGTAAGGAACTGACTGGATGGTCATACTCAAAGAGAAGTGATCAACAGTTCAATGTCCAAATGGAGACCTGAGATGAGTGGTGTTCCCCAAGGGTCAGTACTTGAACTGGGGCTATTTAACATCTTTGTTGGTGACACGGACAGCGGCATTGAGTGCACCCTCAGCAAGTCTGCTGATGACACCAAAACTGCGTTGAGGCTGACATGCTGGAGGAAAGTGATGCCATCCAGGGCGACCTTGACAGGCTTGAGAAGTGGGCTCATACAAACTGCATGAAGTTCAAGCAGGCCAAGTGCTAGGTCCTGCACTTGGGTCAGGGAAATCCCAAGCAAAAATACAAGCTGAGTGGAGAATCCATCGAAAACAGTCTGGATGAGAAGGACTTGGGAGTGATGGTGGATGAGAAGCTCCACAGGACCTGGCAATGGGCTTGCAGCCCAGAAAGCCAACGATGTCCTGGGCTGCATCAAAAGAAGCATGGCCAGCAGGGCCAGGGATGTGATTATCCCCCTTTACTCAGCTCTTGTGAGACCCCACCTGGAGTACTGTGTCCAAATCTGAAGCCCCCAATGTAAGAAGGACATGGAGCTCATGGAGAAAATCCAGAGAAGGGCCACAAGATGATTCAAGGACTGGAGCACTTCTCCTACGAAGACAGGCTGAGAGAGTTGGGGCTGTACAGCCTGGAGAAGAGAAGGCTCCAGGGAGACTTTAGTGGTGTTCCAGTGCCTGAAGGGGGCCTACAGAAAAGCCAGGGAGGAACTTCTTACAAGAGCTTGTAGTGAAAGTACAAGAGGTAATGGATCAAAACTGGAAGAAGGGAGATTTAGGTTAGATATTAGGAAGAAATTCTGTAGTGTGAAGGTGGTAAGAAACTGGCACAGGTTGCCCAGGAAAGCTGTGGAAGCATCATCCCTGGAAGCATTCAGGAACAGGCTGGATGGAGCCCTGAGCAACCTGATGTAAGTCGAAGGTGTCCCTGCCCATGCATGGAGATTGGAAGTAGATGATCTTTAAGGTCTCTTCCAACCTGAACCATTTTATGATTCTATCATTCTATCATTCTATTGTTTTAAGGCTTACCACAGCATTTACCTACATGCAAGGTAAACATGGCCTATGTATCTGGTATTGGTAATCTCGAGTTGAGAGAAGGGTCCAGTGCGTGGACCTTATAATCCCAGCACTTGTTATCGTACAGTATTACAAATATTCAGTTCTGTGAATCTCTATGAAGAGCAAGGTAGGAAATAATTATTCTCACTTTACAAGAAGAGCAATGAAGCATGCAGAGAGAGGATGAAGTAGTTCAGTGTTCCTTCTGGCCTTATTAGTCAGAAGCATCGATTTTCATGTAAACATGAATAATTTCTATCTTGCATTCTCTACAAAAACAAGTTTTTAAGGCTGCATTGCACAAAAGTGAAAGGAAGTATTTCTTGAAGACATGAAAAGTAGTATATACATTTACAGTAATTCCCAAAGGAAACTGAGGCTTAATATTATGATAATTCAAGTGCCCTTGTCTTTATGTATAGATATGCAGGCACAGGCATTGGCCTGAAAAAGAAGCACTAATTTAAGAGAGGCACAGGAATCTGTTACTGGGCATGTGGGGTGGTTAGCTAAGTCTGGACCGAACACCACTACCCACAACTTAAAAGAAAACCTGCATCTTGGTGCAGGTCTTGCTGTAGCAATGGCAGAGTTTGTTTGTTTGGGCTTTTGGTATTTTTTTCTCCTAACATGGAAGCACATAGGGCATGAAGATTCAGCTGGCTGTCATGAATATCCATTTGCATTCCTATATGAAAGAAATGTGACATGAAATATACAAGACTTTTCACACTTAGGTCAAAATTCTCTGAACAGGAAATCTCAGATGCTAGGTTCATGGGTGACGAAAAAATTTAATCCCAAATCGCTCTTGTTTTTATCTATGTGGCCGTGCAAGGTCTACGTTTTACAACGGGCACTTTTCAGCCCCTTTGCCAAAGCATATTTGTAATAATTTTCAACTTACAAAGACCTCTAATGAACTACTGCTCAAAAATTTGGATTTTACAGTTTTACAGGGTTTACAATTTAGCTTGTAACAATGTATTTCTGCAGATTAGCATGCTTTACTAGTTCTAATTTAATAGAATAAATTACCTTAATTCAGAAAGTTTACATTTGAAGAGAGAAGTGAGTGATTTTAAGGATAAAAGGAACTGTTAAATCACCAAACACATAAATATATATATATATATTTTAAATAGTATATTGAAGGCTCCTTTCATCTGTATACCAATATATTAAAAACAGAAGAAAAATCTGTCCATACTGCTTAAGATATATTAAAAATATTTTATGGTTGAATAGATTGACAACTATTTTGCTGATTGACTAATTTTATAGCTGGTTGAATATTATTGATTGAATTATTCAAGAGATAATAGTAACTTTTGTTCAATGATTTTATTATTCATTTTAAATCAGTGTTAGATCAAGTATTAAAAATAAACAGGGGAGAGGCATTTCATAAATAATGTCCAGCCTGTTGCAAAGTAATGTTATAAAGCTTCTTTTATAAGCAACTAGATAAAAAAATGCACCTAAATACTGCAGCGCAGTGTTTTAGGAAAACTTCTAAATGTTAATAAACAATTATTTATTTATTTATTTATTAAAAATTCATCTTAACTTTTTTTTTTTTTTCTTTAAAGAAAAAACTCACTTGCCATCTAAAATGAGTATGGAAAAGCGCACTTCTGAGACTTGGCCACCTTCAGTGTTAGAGATTCCAGCACAGCCTGAAGGCAAATACAATTAAAGATCCTCAAATGGTAAAGTACTGTTTTTATAAGAAGGAACAGTTTCAATAAACATTCATCCTATGGTCTCTGGCTTCTATAGAATGCAATATCTTCATATATACAGTTTTCAAGTGGGAAATGTGCAAAGGGAGAAAAAAAAGAAAGAGGAAAGAAAATTACAGTAACCACAGGCAGAAACCCAGACATTAATTTAACTGAAGGTCTAAGCAGCATGTCTATATATGTTCATCTTTGTGTGAGCTAATTCCTTCTATTTCACTATTACTTATTAAATTATATGCAGGAAAAAATTGTATACTACCGGGATATCTCAGAACAGAACGTTCTAAAGTAAAATAAACTCTTCTTATTGCCTTTAAAGAACAACTCAAGATAAAGCTGTGTTCTAGGGTGGGCTGATTATTTATTCATTCATAGATATATATAAATATGTAAAATACTGGTTAAGACATGTTGCCTTCAGTAAACATCTCACAGAATAAGGCTAAAAGTCAAAGCACAGAAGTGAAATTTTGATACCAAGAAGACTGATATCAAACATATATTTATAAACTCTGTTTTATTTCTAACTGTTCTACTGCAAAAAAATCTATGCTAGACCAATTCTAACTTTAAAATAATGATAATTTTAATTTGAGAAACATTGTAAGTATCTAAAAAATTGACTAGTAATGCCTATCAGATGTACTAAAAGGTCTTAGTGTGTTCCTAATTTCTGTCTTGAAATTTTATTCCAAAGGAAATGTGATCCCTAAATTACATTTGATTGTCATGCCACAGGAAATACTATCCAACAGCTGGCTTTATAGAAGGCAATAGAACTGTTTTATGCAATTTATGCAAAAATAATTTGTGCATACTTTTCATTTCGTCATTGTGACAAGGTAAACATGTTGGATTCCATATTTGAAAACGGAGATAAAAGAAAACAGATTGCTGTTTAAAGGCAAAGGAATTACCGGGGACTAGCATTAAGTGTTTCAAGAATCCCTTCAATGTCATTAAAACACACAGTAAAGGGATAAACCTGATGTTCTAAAATACATTACAAAATGTCTGCCTTAGTTTTGGTGAGCTTTTACTTATCAGCTGCTGTCAATGTTATGTAATATGCATGGATGAAAAAATAGACAAGAAACCTTTATCTGTTGTTATTAACAATATATAGAGAGGGTTTTTTTCAAGTAGAGTGTTAGTCACCAATTCCATTTCAGTTGAATTTCAATGCTTTCCTCATTTAGGCAAGATTTTGACTATTCCAGCACAAAACTGTCTGAAGAAACAACTCTCCAGAAGTCCCTTATGAAGCCTCTACTTAACATCCCCAAAACATCTAATTTATCTTTTTAAAGAAATAATTTTAAAATTTAAAAAAATCCAAAGTTAAAAGAGCAACAAAATACTCGTGACACTGAGTGAAGACTTTATATAACAGAAAACAACTCCTTAAGAACTGTTCAGAAAGATGACTTGCTAGTCATCATGACCTGCCAGTAAAGCGCTTTTGTCAGGTTCATCGCCAAGAATGTAACATGAGAACTGCAACCACTCTACAAGGCAGGAGCAGCTAAGGAAATAGCTGGAAAAAGCTCAGTTTTAAAAGATCACAAGTATATATACTTATCAACATATGTTGTTCCATATATGGTGTCAACAGTTAAACTAATAAAAAGAAGAATAAATTTAGATTTCAAACAATAAGTATGTAAAGACACAGCTAAGACACAGAAATATTAAGCCTGGGTTCTTCTGTCATTTATTGCGGCAGAGCCTGGGAATACTTTGCTGAGACACTGAGACTCCTGCCAGCAGGTTCCTCTGCTTGGATTCATCTTGTTCTCTTAGGAAGCAGACTCTGAGTAGAGTGCAGGCAGTACCACTTACTGCATAGGTTATTTGTACAGTCTTCTGCTTCTGTGAGCTGAAATATTATAATTGCTGAGCTTCACTTTATTGCCTATGCTGGTCCTTTGCATGTCCAGAGACCACAGGCTTTCAGTTGTCCACTTCATCTCTTTGCAAGGAAGAAAAAAAATCTGGATGCACAGACTCTGCACAATGTTTTTAAATGCAATATTATCCTTTACTTGAAAAACAAAATCTGAGCAAATGGATCATTGGGGAAACAAACTTTCTTCCTTAGATCTTGTTTAAGGTTTGGCTTCATGCATTTTGGGAGGCAAACTTTCTCTAAGTTTCTGAAATATCTTTATCATAAGCAAAGAGAACCTCTGCTCAAAAATTAAAGTAAAAAACCCTCCTGTATTATATTATTGGTAAAGTCAGGCCCAGAGGTTAGCCAGGTACTCAGAAACTCCTGTAGATAATTACTAAAAACTTATCTTGAGCAGCTACTTTTTGTCCTGGATGCTTGTATGACAATAAAAGCCCATCTTCATTTAATGACATACCAAGGCACCTCCTAAGATACCTCTTAGTCTGAGAAAAAAAACCATAACCAACTGACTTAAGGAGGGCATATTTTTGAAGGAGGTGGAAGTTGAAACAGCTAGATAGGGCATCCACAGTATCTCATGGAGAATTCATGGAGAATTCAAAAATTGGACAGACAAAATCGCTACAGTCCACAACAGATGCAGTGATTTAGGAAACACCTCTCTCTTCTTATTGCTATTTATTGTGAAATAAATAGATCTGAGGCTAAGCAAAACCATTTTGTAAAGTGCATGGAAATATTTTTATAAAAGTGGTGGCAAAATAGAGGATACACAGACAAATGAAGCAGGAATAGAGTAGAACAGGTCTTTGAACCAATACATTATACTAAAATAGGTAAGGGTTCAAAAGCTACTCTTTTTTAATTTATGTATTTTCAAATTTATTTATTTTATTGATCAATGTTGCTTCAGATATGACATCTGATCACGATGACTGAAGTTACACCTCATTTGGAAAGTCTGTATTTTATTTTTCCAGCAAAATTAGAAGCTTGTAAAATTACAAAAGATTTAAAGCTTGAAATAATCTTTGCAACCACAGTGGCTCTAATAAATGATAATTTCTTTACACACATGCAAAAAACCTGCTACCTTTATGCATTAATTTTCAGGGTCTTTTTTTGCTACTGTCACTTAGCAAAATAGGAAAGTAAAATTGGAAAAAGGTACATTTCTCATGTTATTGTTCCAGCTATTTTCCCTGAAAACTTGAAGATTCATATGGAAACCAAAAGATTCATGTGGAAACCTGAAGATTTCTATAACTTTGTGATGCAAAGCTATGGGAATGTACTTTTAATTGAACTTCAAAAAAACAGAAGAGAATTTGCGAAAGTACTTGATTTAGTTTTTGTTTTCTGAAAAAGCTAATATTTAAAATATACAGTTTTCTGTACCAGAATCTTATTTATCATTTTGATCAGATGTATGTAAGGAAGCATCATACAAATATTTACAGCATAAACCCCACTAAAGACAAAACAACTGGAAAGGCAAAAAATAGTGATCTGGATTGAACTGATTTGAACAAAATTAATTTAGTACTGCAAAATGAAAATGTACATACTGAGGAACAGAGTCCATACTCGGCAGAATTCAGTCTGTAGCTAAAAAGAGCATATGCACAGCATATAGGCAATGTAACACAAACTGTCAACACAATTCTGCTGCAAAAAGTGACAACAGCTGTGTAAAGACAGGGATAGGGGTTAGATGTATGTGGTACCAGGGAAATATATCAGAATACATGAAGTTCTGTAGTCCACATTTTTAAAAAATGAGGTTGAAATACTGGAGATGAAAGAGAAGAAAGTCACAAATACTTCTTCAGCAGTAAAAAATGCATTTCTACAGAAGACACCTTCAGGTCAATCCACTTAGCTTATCAAAAAGGTTATTAAGAGCTCCTGTGACTGCAACGTATAAATACCTCAAGACACCAGGTACTAAAAATATCGGGTACTAAAAGGCTATTCAGTCTGATAGAAAAAAGAATGGTAAGAATGAGTTTTTTAGAAGCTGATGGCCAATCAATGGCAAATGACACACACATTTCTAACAGGGAATATGGCCAGCTATGAAATCACAGTGCCAGTGATAGCAGTATTCTGAATTTTTGTAATCTTATGTCTTCCAGCCAACACAGGATGCTTTAATGGAATAAATGTCTCAGCCAAACAAACTGTTGTTTGAATTTGTACAGTGAAAACAGTAGATATGTAAGTGGAGAAAAAATCCTTTGTTTTTAAACTGTTAAAAGTCTTTAGGATACCCCCTGAAAGTCCTGGAGACTTCATACTCCAAGTATCCGTATAAAAGGAAGCTATTTTAGAGTGATACTGTAATCTGGGGCTCCATATCATCTTCTGTACATTCTACTAATTTTAAGTACACTATGAAATCCATAGGAGTTCTAAAAATATTTTGAATATTCAGTTTCACCGCATAGAACTTAGCAGAAAATAGTTGGCATTCCTTGAACATATGGAACACAATGCAACAGCTTAAAAATCCACTAAACCTAACAAATGAAACACTGTAAAATCCACTGCAAATCAGATTATGTCAGTTCAGTGATTTTGAAATTATTGTTGCATAATGATTATTCCAAAATAATTCTAGTGTGAAGCAACAGACTAATTAATTTTGATAATGGAAAACTATTTTGTTTTGAGAACATAAAAATAAAGACAAGATGCAACACAAATCAGAACTAGAAATATGCATGCAGTTTTAAGTCTATTCTACTAATGATGTATGGAAAAAAAAAAAGATGGTGACCTTTTCTCTCTGACTTTTGATGAGTTCAGCATGTTTCAGTAGGATGTTTCAATCTTACTGAAATTTTTTCATTAACATTTTTTCTCTTCATCTTTTTTTTTGTTTGCTTTTTGCAAAGATGTAACAACAAACATCAGTGTCCTTGACTGATTTTTGAGATAGCCATTTTTAGGAAATTCAGTGACCTTAACATGAATTTTGTTCAAGCACAATAACAACAAAAAAACCCAAACAACAAAAAACAAAGGACTTGAATCTTCCTATTACCTCCTCCCTACCCCTCTGAATGCACTCTCACCTCCCCCCAGCGTGAAAGCACATTTCAGAAAAGCATTCAACGTGATTGATGACATAATCCTTAGATATGACTATTTCTATTGTTCAAATAAGATTATGACCACCTTAAATCTGAATTTCCAGACACTAGCTGATATATTCTACTTGCAAAGGGAAAAGCCTTACAAGAAAGAGCTGCTGCAAAGGTTTGGAAGCTGGCAAATTAAATGCATTATATATATATATATATATATACATATATATTAACAATAACATTCTGAGTCAAACTATAACGTAACAGACTAATCTGGTGCAATCAAATGTGCCAAATGCCGCATTGAAACCCAGATGTATAAATGCTAACAAAACTCAGAACATGAATCATCTCTCCTCCAGAAATACAGCCCTAAGTGTTGAGCTGTGATCCAAACAGGCTGAAATTGTTATTATATGTCTTATTCCATATATTCCATACTCTTGCCTATAGGAAAATCAGTCAAACATTACGTACTTCTAAGAAAGACTTTTCAGATAATCTTTTGACACAGATCTTTTAAAGGTCTACATATTTAGGCTCTTGCCACATTTCCAGAACCCCAAATATTTTAAGACTCCTTGCATCTCACCATCATGAAGCACTTCTTTCTTTCATCCATCAGTTTTATTTTATATTAAAAATCCCTGACCCCTCAGTGGAAACGGTGCATTGCAGTCTGTCTGCCATGCTGCTCACCCTCAAAGATAAATTTGCTTTGTTCAGAATAAATACACACCCCCGCATGTACACACATTTATTGAATAGGGTTTCACAGAACTGCTCCAATGATCTTACAATTGAGTCAAGTTCCTCTGATATGACAGAAGTGCCTTTTTGCTTTCTCAGCTATTGCATCTTTCCAATTTACTTCCGTGACTTCGGACAGTCCTTCACTAAAGCCTTACCCTTCTACTCCCCCACTATCTTTTTCCTTTATTTCTCAAAGTCTCCTGAGGTTTTCATTGACTCTTCCTTCTAAGTATACTTGTAGCTGTTCTTCATAACTTGTCTTGGCTAGACAGTTGTAAAAATGGCCCAGTCAAATACAATGATCAACAGGATTCATCTGCAAAAATGTGTACATAAATGCATCCTTTAACGTAACAATTTTTAGAGAAACAATTTGGCAATTAAATCTAAAATTTCAAATTCTGTCTCAAAATATTCACTAAGTCCATCTAGTTGATTAAAATCTCTAGTCCTGGAGCCATTTTCCTCTTTAAAGTATCATTATGCTTCTGAGATCAAGGTAATTGAAATAATTTTTATGGTTTCATTGAACTTTAGGATCAACCTACCTGCAGAAATGTTGTCCACAACCACACAATATGAAAACTGAACACATAATTTACATGTACTTCTAAATTTGCATGGTTGATAACTATTTCTGTATAATATGATAACTATCATATCATATTATAATATAAAAAAATATCTCTGGAGCATCATGATGCTGCAACTATCCTTGTAAAAAATATTGAGTCCCTCTAACAAAAAAAAATCTCACTTCGTTCAAGTAAGTCTGTCAAATTACAGTCTTGATTGATCATATCTGTTCAAAGTTGTTAAAAAAGTTGGTATTTAAGAAATTCATGCCTACCTAAATAAAATTCAGCACCTGTATAGTTAAAGAAAGGGAGAAGTTCAACAAGGAAACATAAATAATCTAAAATAGTTTCAGTTGTTGAACTTTAAATTTATTTAGCTAATAAACAAAGCATAGTCATGCAGGATCTTTGCTGCTTAATGACTGTTCAACACTTTCATAAATCATCTGGGAAAAATGGAGGAGGAAGCTGCAAGGAGAAAAAAATTGTTGATGATGTTATTCAAGGTAATAAAAACTAGGGCAACTGAACTGCAGAAGAAATTAAGTGATAATGAAATGGCAGATGAAATCAGTCTAGATAAATACACAGTGATGCACATGAGGAAAAACAATCCTAATTTTACATACAAGGTGATTACTTTTGTCACGCAGGAATAAGATCTGTAGAATGGGCGTTTAATAAATAGTTCAATGGAAATGTCAGCTTAATACACAGGAGCAGTAAAAAGGAAAAGAAAAGAAGAAAAGAAAAAAAAAGGGAAAGAGTACAGCAAACATTATGATATTCTATGATATTGCATAAAGCTATCCTGGGTGTTCTTTGCAGTTCCCAGTACCCCCAGCACCACAAAAAAAAGAAGCAGAGAAGAGAGAATAATCAAGGTCAGCCGCAAGGATTGCTCATCTTGGAATAAGAAACACCTAATGAAGGGTGAAAAAACCCCTATAAAGTCATGGGAAATTGAGAAGACAGAAAAGGAAGAATTAGTCCAATAAAGACTAGGGATGTAAATGTAATCTAGCTAAAAATGACCCACAAAAAATTATAAATGCTACATAGCTCATAGCTAATCTCTGGAACTCTGACACCAGAGAATGTGAATGATAAACCTTTACATGATTTTAAAAAGCAGTGAGAGAAGTTTATAGAAGGAAAATCTATTAAGGGCAAGTAATCAGAGGCATCATTTCAAGTGCAGGAAGTCTTTTAGTTACTGTTTTCTGTGGATTGGAAGACTAATAGAGCCCATAAGAGCATTTTAACTGCTTCTGATGCCACCTGAAGTAATGACAGAATTGAAAAACTCCAAAGAAGAGAAACAAAAAATATTCCAGTTGCAACTATAGGTTTTAAGCCATGTAGGGCTCTATGATTTTTCCAGCTCTTTCAGCTGATCCAATAAAATACACTATATTTTCCTGTCCGTGTGGGTTAACCCTAGAAGGCAGATAAGCCCTGAACAGCCACTTGCTCATTTTCCCTGCAGTGGGATTTGGGAGAGAAACAGAAGGGCAAGAGTGAGAAAATTCATGGGTTGAGATAAAGACAGTTTAATAGATAAAGCAAAGGAAAACAAAGAATTAATTCACCACTTCCCATGGGCAGGCAGGTGTCCAGCAATCTCTACGAGAGCAGGACTCTGTCACATCCAACTGTGACTTGGGAAGACAAACATCGTCACTTTGAACATCCCCCCTTCCTTCTCATTTCCCCAGCTTTTATTGCTGAGAGTGATGTCATATGGTATGGAACACCCATTTAGTCAGTTTGGGTCAGCTGTCCTAGCTGTGTCCCCTTCAACTTTCTTACTCACCCTCATCCTGCTCACTCGCAAGACAAAACAAGAAATAGAAAAGGCCTTGATGCAACGTAAGCACTAATCAGCAGTAACTTAAGTATCTCTGGTGGTATCAACACAGTTTTGGTCACAAATTCAAAACAGAGCTTAGTACGAGTTGCTAAGAAGAAAATGGTCGTTATCCCAGTCAAAATTACGACACTATTCACTTTCAACCACGGTTTATCGTGTAATTTTACCATGTGGATGAGGAATAGGAATGATTTTCTGGATGAAGGCCTGGAGCAGACTAAAATTCCTGATTCAACTGCTATAATCTCTAACAGTCTAGTTTAAGTAACATATTCTGTAGTACTTGATTTACTGTTCAGATTAATTCTTCCTCTATGAAAGTGTTAATTTATAGTAAGTTTATTATAAAGGGAGTTCTAAAGAATACTAATATATATACTCATTGATATTACCCTATGCCAACTAAAGCAAACCAACTTATATTTACATTGATGTGAAAAAATATGTAAAAGCCACGTGACATATATCTCCATGCTGGATCCTGTATCCTAAATGCAAAATTTTCCTGTGTCAATTCTGATGATCACTTATCAGAGGACTTTCTTGCTATGAGCCTGAAGAATATGAAAGGGAAAAAAACAAGCCAAAAAAAAAAAAGCAACTGAGTGCCAGCTCAGAGGAGGGTAGGTTAAATTTGAATGATTAAAGTGACGTGATGAGGAGGATGCTGAATTTTAGCAAGAGATTACACTTTTAAAAGGAGACAACAACAAAGTACTGTGTTAGAAACAGTTAAAATTACAGAACCCAAATTCTTAGCAGTAATAGAGCACATGGAAAATTTCAGAAAGGTTCTAACAAATTATCAAACCTCAGGTATTTGTAGAAAATTAAATGCACAAGAATTTTCTAAGGCATAAGAAAAAATAGGTAAATATACTAAATACCTCTCTATGATGGACTATTGCAGATAATTTCATATATATATATATATCCCTATATATATATATATCCCTATTTCAAGCATGTTTCTGAGTGAAATAGGGTGTGTGACAGAAATTATCCTTGGTACTCAAAACTCTAATCATATCAGACATTTCAGACACTGGCCTTTTGTGAGAGAGTGATGATAGATGAGTGATAACCTCTCAGAGGACACCTGCTTCTATTTTTAAATCTCATGGCTCCTGTACCTAGCCAGCTTGTTGGAGGATGGTACAATGGGCCCATGGGGTCCTGCTTCCTAATTTAGACAAAACACTGAAGCAGATTAGGTGCATCCAAATATCACTCAGATGTAGATTCAGGAAATACTTCTAACCACTGGGATATCCAATTCCCATTCCACTATTAATTCCACTCAATTACTTGCCTTGCAACTTATCCCCCAAAGAATCATAGAATCGCTTAGGCGGGAAAAGACCTTTAAGATCATCAAGTTCAACTGTCCAGACTGGAGGCGCCAGGTCTGAGACAAAGGTTGGATCCAGCCGCACCTGGGCTGCTCTCTGAGAAGGAGTGTAGAAAGCAAGGGGGTCCGATCTGAATATCCCTGGGTTGTCCCACTCATAACATCATCAAGCTCTAGATAGTTCAAAGACTCCCTAACAAACAATGCTACCTCACTCTCTTCTCCCACCTTGCCTCTCTCTTCTGAAGAGTTTATAGCCATCCATTGCAGCACTCCAGTTGTGCAAGTCATTCCACCATGTTTCCATGATCGCAACTATATCATAATTCCACTGCACAATGGCTTTCAGATCCTCCTGTTTGTTTTTCCAATGCTGCATGCATTGATGTAGATGCATTTCAGTTGGGTTGTTGATTCCACCACTTTCATGGGGGGAGAAGTCCTAATTTCTATCTGATCATTCACAGGCTCTTTTTGTGGTTTCTAACACATCAATAACCCTTGTGTCTGTGCTGTCTCATGCCTCTCCATCCCATACCTCCTCTGAGACAGCAGATGGAAGGACCACACTAGCACACCATCCCACAAATATATGAGTGCCCCTCGAGTTACCTCTAGGTAGCCTGGTTTTATCCCTTTCTACCTTCAAATCTACTTTAAATCTTTTTCTCTGAGCCCTGCTAACTCCTGTGAAAAAACCTTCTCCACCTTTGAGACAGGTGTACCATATCTGTCCCCAGTAGGTCTCAAGTTTTGTAAACTGACCTATGATCGAAAATCTTAAAATCCTGCTGGACATACCAGGCTTGGAGCCAGGTATTAATCTGTTGGTGCTTCCTGTTCCTTCCCTCATCATTCTGTGAAACTTTAGAGATAGATGAGAACGCTAATTGTGCTCCTGATCCCTTAAGCTGTTGTCCCAAGGCCCTGAAGTCTCACTTGACTGTGCTCAGACTTCTTGTAACTGTCTGAATAAATTTAAAAAGGATACTAATCTGAGGGTCGTACCAGGGTAGGAAGCTTTCTCTTCATATCTTTCACACAGACTCCAGGGAGGCAGCAGAATTCCTTAAGTGGATCCGCTCTGCCTATTGGGCCATTCCCTTCAGAAGAGAGTTTCCTATGAGGATCACCCACTTTTTTTCTTTATGGAAGCAGTTCTAATGCAGGATGTAGACTGTCTTATCCTCAACGACACCTCCAGGTTGAATGAACCCTCATCCTGCTTATTGTTCAGTGTCACTTGCAGACTCTCATGCCCATTCTGCCAGGGCACCTGGGACAGTGGGGCATTCAGAGGAGACATGCCTGCTGCACTGGGCAGGAACTTGTTGCGATTCCTCCCTATCCCTTAAGTCACCATGTTCAGCCAGGTGGAGGACAGGGAATCGTCTGTACCATGCATCCTGTTGGACCTGTGCCAGGGAAGGTAAGATGTGATTCCAAAAGTCTCTCTCTCACACTCCCTGACACTCCTCAAACCACTCATCTCCCTGTCATGAAAGTTATTTCCTTTATGGTCTGCTGTGCATGCTGGTTTAGTCTGTTCTTTAGGATTCAAACTTCTTGGGATAAGCAGTTCCCTCCTACATTAATATTGTCCCTGAATTTGACTAGAAGCATTGTTCAATAATATAGCAAATACAACCTTAAATCTTCTTGTACTAGATAACAGACACTGAATCCTATGACACAAGGCACTGACTTTGCATCAGCCTCTCCTGCTTCAAATGTTAAAAATGATTGAAATTATTTAGCTTTCTTCTGTCATGCTTGATGCTGGATTAGATACTGCCTTTTCCACTCTAACTTCATGTCAGATCAGATACTGTATGCTCTCTCATCCATGATATTCAGCCTTCATGAACTCAGCTGTGGTTGATTTGATAGATATTGGACTGTGGGTCCCTTTGGGAACTCTGGTGGTGTTTGCACGGACAGTTCAGCAATAATGAAGCCATGTCACTATGGAGGGGTGCCTGCTGCAACCCAATTTCTGAGAATTTAAAGAGAGTTAGATACAGGGTTCAAATTATGTTTCAGTTCTTTTTGGTTCTTTGGCTACTGATAAAAATAATCGCCATTGTTTTGTCTTTTAAATGTTTAAATAATCAGCAGAAATATAGAAATAATATCTACCAGTTACACACCAAATAATTCATAAATAGGAACAGACATTTACTATTTATTAAATACACATGCCAGAGGATAATTTAATATTTTAATCAGACCTCTAAGGCCACAGTGCAGAAAATCAGAATCCTTAAGGTTGCTGAAGATGAGTGTTTGTTTCAGTAGTATTGCATTTAACAAATTTGTGACAAAGCTAGTATCTCAGCCCAAACAGTGCCTTTGCTGAACATCTGTTTGTAGTGTTTGCTTTGTTCATTTTCCATGTTCAAGTACAAAGGTGATATTTTATGTTATGTTCAGTATCAATCAATCACATTTATTCATAGTTGTTTACTGTGCTGTCTGATAAAAGCCTGAAGGCAGCAAGAAAATCAAAACTATCTAAGGTTAAGTGTGGAATTTAATATAGCAGAGGAAATATCTGAAGTCCATCAATACAGACGAAGGAAAAAGTAAACTTTCTGTCTGTGCAACTGAAGCCCAAAGAAACATTCACACATAAATAAAAGGACACAACCAGAATTTCATTTAGAATATATTTTAAGAGTTGAAATCAGAAAGCTTTTCCTGGAGCTAATATATCCGGTTTTCTGGTGGAATAATTCTAAAGAAAGCATCTTTTCCTTAAGGAAGATACATAAAACAGACCAGCACCTCCTAACTATTGCAGGCAGACCTAACTGTCTTTATCTATCCATCTTGAGCCCTCTTCCTGAACAGTCTTTTCTCACTCTTGTAATTATCTCCCTACGTGCCCACTCTACCTAACCATCCTGCAGCTCACAGGTACTTTGGTTAAGTGCTCCTCCAGCTTCTCCACTGCTGAAGGAAGGAGCTGCCAAGCTGTGGCATCTTCCCATAAAGTTATATCTAGCCAGAATGCAAGGCTTAAATAAGTTAGGAATTACTTTAGATTTAACAAATCTTTTTCCAGTTGTTGTTTTCAACTCTTCAGCTGCATTACAATCTTTAAGGGTTTAAAAAAATAGGCAGATGGCAAAAACTAAAGAAACAAAAAACCCAAAACAAATCACTGGTCCAAATATTTCTTAGCAAAATCAATTATGATTAAATTAAGCCATTCTCATTAACTAGATGATAGAAAAGATCCTATGGCAATTGAAGCTAGCCCTGGGAGGGCTTCCATGTGAGAACTTGAGCCAGTTGGTCATGATTCTCAAATTGTCCCAGCTCTTTCATTGCAGTGCAGAGAAAGACCTAGTATTTTGTAGGAATGAGGCAGTATAACATGCCAACCTGGCCATCTGAGCTTGTTGGTAGACATAAAAAAATGTTGACTCGTGCTCAAGGGACAACTGATGCAAGGAGTCCAAGAAGCCCACAGTGATATTTTTGATCATGCTTGATAGTGGTGCTGTACACATCCTGGAAGAGACTGAGGACTAGGGCATTGTTTCTAATGTGTATCCAAGTAAAAATCTTACTACCTTAAAAAAACAGGCTTAAATATAGTTTCACAGAATAAACCTAAAGACATTTAATTGCTTAATTCTAAATGTCAGCACTAGCTATAGAAATTTCATTTCATAAACCCACATCTGTAATTGTAGAATTCTTGTAAATAATATTAAACAAACTTTATGACAAACAAAATTCTAATGACACTGTAAATAGAGCAGAAAAGAAAAAAAGGCACAAAGTGGAGTTCATCTGAGGAGTGAGGTATGAAACACTCAAAGAGAAGTGAAGGAGGAATCAAATTCAGTTCTCTGTGGACAAGTGGCAGAAAAACACAACAGAGTATGAGTAGCTGGTCAGTTAACATAGAGTGAAAATTAAAATTCCCTCCAAGTAATAAATGTTCCCTAATGACAAAAACAGATTCAGATAGAGATTTTCAAAGGATGTTAAAAGGAACTAGTTGCTGAACCTTTAAAGGCATTTGAGCTTCTTTGAAAATCCAAATCATAGTGTGTACTGAGACACATGAAAGGAGAGTTAATGATGAAACCTGTATAGACGAAACGAGAAAGTAACTTTCAAAACTTTGAATGCTCCCTTGAGAAGAAAAGCAAGTAGTAGGTAGTCTGGAACCACTCATTACTGTAATCAAAAGTCTCGCTAGTACTCTAAGAAAGAAGAAGAAAATAAGTAAAAAACTTCAACACCTCCTGTCCCCAAGGAACAGTATGATTGCAAGTGATTTTTTTGTGATTGGAGATAATGAAAGAGAATTCCATTTGGCAAAAAAAAACATAAGGGAAAGAAACAGGCTATTACTTTAAAAAAGCTCTTCCTGTTCTGAGGCTTTTCCATGGCTAACCAAGATTAAAGAATGAAATAACAGCAGCAAAGGCCTCTAATATATTTTTCTAAATTAGAAATGTTTTCATTAAACAGATTGGAAACTCTTAAGCTTTCACTGGGCATGGAGCAAAGCTGAACTAAAAGGTTTTCTTAGATTTATAAATGAGAAAAAGTCATTGGGTTCGGCACAACATACAATATGTAAGTGTATAGGTTATTGAACATTCCCATAGAGAAGAAAATTAATCTTTACTATAATGTTTTCACAACTAACAGAGACATTGTTTCAAACATGGAGACAGTTACATTATACAAAAATATTGTTCAGTTAAATACTACAAGGACCCTCCATACTAAATCTTGCAATTAATTTTTTTTTCAGAGAGTGCTATTATATTTTTTACTAAATTGCACAGATTTCAAGTCTGTGAAGTTGCATAGGTTACAAATTCATGAGCATTTGCTATGTTCTTTACACCAGAAAACCTTAAATAAAGTGCAAGCGAGTCCTACCTTGAAGAATTTTACTTCATTTAAAAAAAAAACAACCAACCAACCTAAAAAAGTGAATGAAATTATGAAGGTCTCTAAAAAAGGCCAGCCAAACTAAACCAAATTTTAAACCCCTAACCTTCAATTTTCCACTAATATTTCATATTGCTGTTATAATCACTGTAAATTTAATCTATTACACTTAGTTAAGGAATAACTCTTTGGTCAACAAGTACTAATTACCCACCCTTAAGCTTCTAGCAGAAAATGTACAGAATTAATTTCAGAGATCAAATCTTGAAACGTTACTCCCTTACTAAATGTAAACTTGAGAGTAGTCTGATTGTGACAATAGAAGGTTAAAACAAAGGTACACGATTTAGTATCTTCTTTCTCTTCTCTTTACACACATTTTACACCATTATGTTCAGAAAACTGAAATAGAAAAATAGATCAAGCAGAGGTTTTGCACTGCAAATGTACTAACTTTACTAACTAGAAACAAGCAAACCAACTACCCCATCTCATAAGTTCATATCTTTACTTCAGAAAAAAAGGAAAAGGAAATATATCTATAAAGTCATAAAATACTGCCCCACACTGCAATGATAAGCCTCTCAACCTGAAATTTTCAAAAAAGGGCATTTTCCTCTTCTGTAAAGTTTGGTATTGCTATGGCGTAATAGTTGCTGATGGTGCCTGATAATTTCCATCTCTGTACATCATCACAGTCAGGCTAGCCCTTAATATTTTTAAGCATCATTACCATTAATAAAAATTCATGTTTTAACTACTTCTCCAGGAGTATGTGAAAATCTCATCCTTTGATATGTAGATGTAGAAGGAGATGCAATCTCCCTGCTGGATATTATAATCAATAAGAGGGTCCAGAAAGAAAAGCCTATGATATTTTTTATCTTAGATTAACGTGCATAAATTACTTATTTCTTAGATGCAAGAGATTTTGTTTAAGTGATGCTGAAGAATTTACAATTAGTATGATTAATAACCAGGACTTTGTTTTTAATGCAGAGAGAAGGGAAATAAGGATAATCTATCACTGCTTAAATAGAGCATTGCCACTTTTTCAGAGGACTATTATCTCAACACCCTGTTGAGAAATACAAGAACAAACAAGCAAACAAAAAAAAAAACCAAACCAAAAGAAAAACAAACAACCATAAACAAGCCACAAAACCTTCCTGTTTGGTGATGACATCTGCCCTGTCCTCACCATCAACTGTATATTTAGTATATAAGTGTATATAGTGCTTGGTGATATTGTTCAAGAATATTTCCCAACAGTAAGTTGGGAAAGGACAGCTGAAATTGTAGAGTTATGGTGACTTTCAAAGCATTGCTGCAGAAACTGAGCAAAACAAAGTTCTCTTAACTAAACCTCTCCTCCCTCCTGTTCAATCACACCTGAAACCTTTATGTTGCTCTAAGTCCATGCCAGCTCAGAGGACAAGCTCCCAGTAGCAGAAGCCTTCCAGGTATCCCTGCTAACAATCAGGGAATCTGACTACACCCCTTCCGAAATTTACTCTGCTGTTAATCTTCTGAGGTTGGTTATGGCTTTTTTTTTTCCCCTGTGTTCTTTTAATAATTCTTTCAGAATGTGGGAAACTGTTCTTCTTCCCCACACAAGTCTAAACAAAAATGCCTTTTAAGCCAGCAAAGCCCTTCTGCTGGTTTTTCCCAGCTAACAGCCCAAAACCAGGCCTGCTGCTCAAGGACAAACGACAGCAAAACAACAGATGTGGTACAAGGCAGGAAGGATGGGCAACGAGTGATGCGTTGCCCTGCCAGTGACCGCCCTGACTTGAGGCTC
>NW_009970725.1:2565441-2582458 GCF_000747805.2 Chaetura pelagica
ACTCACACTCACACTCACACACACTCACACACACACTCACTCACACACACACACACACACACACACACACACACTCTAACTGTCCTGCCGGGCTCAGCTCCTCCCTCCCTCCCTCTCCTTTGATCCACAACCCTCTCGCAGAGAGCGCCTTACGGGCACAGCACTTTTTGCATCACCTCTCTGAAGGACACATCACTTCCCTGATATATTCCTGGTAGGCCTTTGCCATTTGTACATTTTCCCTAAGCCTCATCCCTCAGTTTGTGTTAACCCTTAATAAACCGGTTCATGCCTAAACTAAACATCGGTCTCAGCAGCGATCTGTGGGCGCGGTGGGGCTGTATCCAACCACCGCCCTAAAACAGGGTCCCGCAGCAGCCGCTCCTCTGTGAGAGGCAGCGCCGCGTGTGACCCTCGGTCTTATCCACAACCCCATCCAAACTGTGTAAGTGATTTGAGATTTAACCTCGCTTTCCTACTTACTTAACAATAATTTTCAGAAACACAATTTTCATATATGGGAAAACTAGAGAGTGAAAACAAGAAGAAAGTTCTCTCACTACAATATTCTTTTATTCACAATTCCCAAAAAAATCACTGTGAAAAGGCATTCATATGTAACTGAGCCAAGGCTACAGTCATGAATACTTCTTTTGAAAGGACCTTTTGATATCGGATTCACAATTCTCATCTCTCAGAACTGTACTTGTAAGAATTGCAATCCAGGATTACCTGGACGCTTCTCATTTGCCTAAGCACTGTGCTCACTGTACAGGAGTATGCCATACATGTACAGTAAGGCTTAATAATCACACATAACTAGCTCAATTTCAAGTATACATACAATCTATATATGTTTAGCACTGGTCCCGTTGTACTGTTGCAGCCACAGCTGGCTGCGGATTCTCCAACTTGAAAAAAATGTAGAGCTTGGACATCACTGGCACTTGCTTCAATACATGACTGCACACAAGCACCTGCACACCAGAGACAGTACAGTTAGAAGTGGAAAATGTATACAGAAAGTTAAAGACATTAAGGTATGAGAATCTCTGCCTTTAAATCCTGTGTCCTCCGCAGCTGGAAGTCTAGTTTGCATTAATTGTTTTCCACAATAATAAGATTGTTATTCTATTCCTTATAAAAGTTGTAGGGCTTACTCCAAAATTACATTTCTCCTGCATCTTATGTTGTTTTCTAGTTAAACTATCCCACTCTTCTCGAATAATTACCTGAGAGTAATGTACACAGAGCTTAAACAGAATTCATGTGGATTCCAGCTGAAGGACTGAATGTGCAGACACAGACTGACCCTATTTGAGGAGCTCACAATTAACCCCTGACATTTTAGAGAATATAGTGTTTACGAGAATACAATCTTTAATGGAACCACTGAGAGCCTCTTCCAGGGATGCTGGAAATCTACTGGAATTTGCAACCCATAACTGAATTTACAAAGGCAGTTGCATTGCTAATAAATCTCTTCTTACAAGCTAAAATCTTATTCTGTAAGAGGTGGTATTCACAGGCATACTTGGAATAGAAATTACCAAAAAAAGTGAGGCTCACGAAAGATAATGTTAGTAGTAGAGTAAATCTACTGAGAAAAGAGGACCAGGTAAAACCATTTCATAGGAAAAATTCACTGGACCCACTGCATAGATTCAGGCATTTATATAATAGTATATGAGAAAGAAAGGAAGCAGCAAAAATATGAACTACTGAGTTATTATTGTACATAAAGTGATTGAAACAGTGTGAAACCAAGCCTAGCTGAAACAGCAGAGTAAGCTCATTTTTCTAAAATCAAGAAACTTCTGAAAGATAAATATATCCTAATGCTGCAAAAGAGGTGATTCTTTGCAGTTTTGATTTATGAAAAAATAATGCGTCATATTTGTAATTAGGATACACAGCATGAGAGACATGGATTTGAATCCAAGGTGAAATGGATTCTGTGACATGCAGATTTAAATCAAGGAGGAAAAAATAAAAACCAACAACCAACCAACTTCAGACTGAAGTGCTGCAGC
The DNA here is from genome assembly GCF_000747805.2 of Chaetura pelagica. Lineage (NCBI taxonomy): Eukaryota > Metazoa > Chordata > Aves > Apodiformes > Apodidae > Chaetura > Chaetura pelagica. The sequence continues at coordinate 2,567,475 of NW_009970725.1, forward strand.
AGCAGCAGTATAGGACAAGATGAAGAACAGTAAAAGGAAAGATGGAATCCTACTAGTAAGAAGAATTAAGAGATAGCAGTAGAATAGAAAACTGTGATAAAATAAAAAAAAAATACAGACAAGTAAACAGATTCCCAAAAGACTGAAGAGCAAATATCTCAAAACTCCATTTTTCTAACTGTCTGTGGTTGTGCTCCTGTTCAGTAGTGGCCACAAGCAGAAGTTTCTGAAGTGGGAAGTTTTCTTATCAAGGTTTTTTTCAAACTGTTTCTACTATTGTACTGTGATAATGAAGCTTTCTTTTTTAAAAAAATAGGTGTGTTTTTTTCTCTCTCTCTTTTTGAGAGACAGGAAATTAAGCAGCAAAGCTGAATAGAATCGTTCCTCCCCATGTAAAATATCTGCCTATTTTCCCTAAGATTACTGTCAATACAAAAATAGAGCTGTGTCTTTTTCTTTTCTTCTCCCAAATCTTTTGGAAAGATGGATGAAAACCAAAATTCAACAGTTGTGAAATCCAAATGCTAGGAAATATGGACAATAACTAGTTATTCTTAGGTATAATGAGATACTGCGTGGTCACTGTGAATCAAAGCACCATATAACACGTTTTAGAATGAATAGAATAACAGTGTAGGAACAAAAGAATTTGAGTAGCTGCTAATTATTGTTCTGAAAGACATTGCTTGAGGCTCTCAAGGAGATGTTAAGTGCTATGACAGCAATTCAAAGATACATTCAGACTCCTATTCTGTGCTAAAAAAAAAATAAAATCATTATAGCAGATGTGAGAAGAAGTTTCAGCTAGTTCTAAGTAAATGGTTACAGGCTGAACTGTATAAGCAGTAACTTTTGGGTTTCTTAGGCAGTGTAGTTCCTGCTGCACCAGGTGGTATGATAAAATCAGATTACATGGGTACAAATCTCACACATAACTGGGTTCACAAGGTAGTCCCACATTTCCAAGAGGAATAGAGTACCTTTCCTCAATTCCTTTTTTCCCTCTCCACTTAACTTTACAGGGGCCTGGAGTTGCAGTTCATATGCTAAATTAGTCTGATTTAATACAAATGTAAAGATTTGTTTTGGTTGTAAGCTCTCTTCTCCACTGGGATGTTAAAAAATTCCCAGTGACCTGTGAGCAGCTACTTAATGTTTTCTTCAAACAAAGCTCTGGAAGACAAAAATGTAAGAACATTTAAAATTTTGACAAAATTGAAGCATGTAGAATTTCCTTCATTATGTTCTGAGTTTGAAACATACTGTTTCTTTCATATAGTGTCCCTTTTCCAAGCAAACAGAAAAGTTCAGTGAGCAAAGGAAATAATAATGAGTGGTTTCCCATATTAGGAATAATGTTTTAGATTGTATATGACTGTAAGTAGTTACCAAGCAAGGATTTTCTTGATGCTAGGCCATTCTCTGTGTCCTGCCCAGGTAGATTACTGCTGTTTATTGAAGTGAAGGTTTCAGTATGAGCTCAGCTTCATTAATCTCTTCTCTACCGGGCTGATTATAGTTATAAAGCCTGTAATTCTGAGTGACCTCTTGCCCTTGCTAATTTCAACCAGCATAGTGAATGATCTAAAAACTGTAAGATAGAAGATACCCAGAGATCCAGACAGAAAGAGAGAGCACAATTGCATAAACCTCATCTCTCTCTCCTTAGGGAGCCACATTAAAAAACACTTCTTGACCATGGGAATTTTAAGTGGAGGGATTTTTTTTTCTGGCAAACTGCTAGTTGTTTTTTGTTATTTTTATGGTCATAAGAAGGTTTGTCTATTACCATAGGAATACTCTAGTGAGAAAATTTTACTCACATGGATAAAACCATGTTGGACCAGAGTCTAAGAAAGCATGCCAATTCCTTTGGGCACACGAATATTATCAACATCAGCAACACTATCCTGAGGCTGAGTTTTTTGCTACTTAACATCCCTGAATGTGTTGTGAAACAGACTATCACACTAGGACTCTGCCCAGATGTTCAACATCATACAGATGGAGCCAGCAGCATTCACCGTGCACAAGTAGTTTATGCATACACAACTCTGACCTACTTGAATATTATTAATAAGCAAGCTAGAATCAATGATCTAATTGGTCAAAGGCACTAAAAACATGGCCACAAAATCACCTGGCTGTGTCTGTCTTCACACAAAATGTTTGTGAAGGTCTAATACAAATGTGGCTGTGATTAGCTTTCATTACATTCACATTGCTTTTGTGTTGTATATGGGAGAGAGCACCAGAACAGAAAGCTGTAAATAAGTTATTGCAATTTTGTTAAAAATACAGTGTAAACACTTAGCAAAATTAGTTGCATGACATCAAGAAATTTAACAATTGTATTCTTATATAAAATACTTCAAAGACACAGATTCCAACACATGACTAAAACGTTATATAGAAACAAACTAATTAACAATGTCAAGCCCATATATGAGCCTCTTTATAGTCTATATACATAGAATAATATTTTTATATTTCAAAGGATTATTTGACTATGAGTTACTACAAAGAGCCGTTCATCTTAGATTACAAAGTTTGAAGCTGGAGTTAAGGTTTTCAAAGCTAGTTTTTTGTTGCTTTTTTATTTTACCATATTCAGGTGCCACACTGCTAATTAAAACATCAAAATATTGACTTTTGAAAAATGTTAGTACTTTGAGGGTCCCTGACATTCTTTGCTGGTCAGTTGCTGGTAAAAATATTTTCGTGCAATTCCAAGCCAGGTGTTGACATGATTTCTTGAAACATTTTGAGATGAGTTTATATCATTCCTCTGCATCAGACTGAGGGAATAATTTTATCAGTTACAGCAGGGCACACAACTGATAAAAATTTTATCAACTGTTGAAGCTTTAAAATCCAGTTCCATTTTAGAAGAAGATTAGAGCAGTTGATGCCTCAAATTATATCAGTCAGTAGGATATAAAAGCAAGCCAATTAAAGTAAAAGAATGGAACTATTAGGTCATTTTTTTTTTCTAAAGGCAATTAACAAGTGTACAGATGTCTTTCATAGACATCTGCGAAGAGATGGGCCAGAATACAATTAGATATGTCTTTGAGCATGAAGTAGTCCTGAACTTTCAACAGATATTTGTGACTGAACTAATTAATGGATTAGTCTATTTGATATAATTTAATTTTGGAATCAAGGGAATAATAACAAGAAAAAAAAAAAAAAAGCACAAAGCAACAATGACAATCAGTGGAAGATTGGAGCAGTTTATTAGAGCCCTTATTTGGACTGAGACAATTGTTTGTCCCCTTCTTGTTTCTGAAATAGTGCCATTGTGATAAGTCAGCCCAATTTCACAAGAATCAAGGACAAAAAGATCAAATGAGAATAAAGTTAATAATATTTCAAAGTACTTGCATCTCTCTAAAATAAAACAGAAAAAAATATATCACATTTACTTTGATGATAGGCAGGCTAAAAAATGGAATTCAAACCAGAAGTTCTCCCTGTAGTGTTGCTCATACAGGAAAGATATCTGTTATGCTTTCAAAATTTTAACTATATTTTTTTAGACCAGATGACCCTTTTTAAGTATAATGTACAGCAGAAAATAAATACATATGTAAATATATATATAAATATATAAATAAATAAATATATATGTAAAAAACCCAAACAAACAAACGAACACATTAAACCCACCAAGACTGAAATGAAATTTGAAAAGAAAATAACAGTTCTTAAAAATTTCCAACTGAGATAAAGTACTTTAAATCCGTCTGGGACCTAGTACATGTGGATGAGCAAAGACTGAAGGGAGGAGAGTGTGGCAATGATTTGGACAAGATTTTTCAAGTGTTTTACAGTAGCTCTGAATTTACATTAAGAGTCCAGGATTAGGCATGGGAAATTGGTGCAAAGCAGTCAGGATCAAAGATGAATTTAGTTCTGCAATTCCAGTCAAATTCAAATTAATATTTAGCGTTAGGAAAAAAACAAAAAAAAAAAAAAAAAGAAAAGAAAAGTTGAAGTCTGTGGTCATACAAAATATGAAGTGTGTTGCTGTGCTAAAGAAGGAAAATAATTATTTCTGATTTTTCTAGCCCCCCCCCAACTTAAAAGTTAAAAGTACAGTATTCTTGTGTTAGACCAGCACCAGGAATCTGAGATATTGCTATGGTTACTATTCCTACAGACTGAGAAAAGGTGGAATTAGCTACTTTAAGCTGTATTTGGTTTTGTATATCTATTTCCAGTCTTTCAGTAAGCTAAACTAAGTAAGACACAAGAGAAATAGTGAGCAAGATGTTACCAAGTGGCAATGACTGAAATTGAAGAAAGAATAGGAAAATAAGAAAATGAACTTTTTTCTACAAGACCCATCTTTGGTATCCCACCTTTGGTAACAAATGTTGATTTCTTATAAATAACATTTTACTTTAATATTCTGTTTTATGATAAAATATAATGCATGCATTAAAGAAATCAGAAAAAATTCTATATTTGTAAAAAAACAAGGTTATTTTTTACCTAAGCATGTCAGATTCAGTAATAAAATCAATTTATAAAGATTTGAAGCGTACTTGTAATGTATTGATAAAAGTGATTTAATAGAAACAACAGAATTTTTGTATGTGACATTGCAATGTAGAAATATTTGCAGAAGTGCAAAATTTTAATATAAGAGCTAAGAGAGGAAGAATCACTGCACAGACTGTCAGTGTGACATGACTAAATAGTAATTAATCTGGAGACTACTGATAATTGGAAAGGCAATTACAGTAGAGAGTCCATATTAGAAAGCAGTAGAGTGCCATTCACTGGCTAAGTTGATAGTATTATTTATACAGTAATTTAGCATTGTTACATATTGAATAATATTATGAAGTATCTACTATACAAATTATTCAAGTAATTATTCTCCAGTCTGATTAAATAGCTTCCATTAAGTATCAATCAAAATAGAATTAGCTTCCTTCTATCTTGAAATATAGCTTTAAATCTATTATACTTTATTCCAGCTTTTAAGTTATGTCTGTATAATAAACTGTAACTGGAAAAAAAAAAAAAATCTTATTGGCATTACTGTTTAAAAAAAAGACGTTTACATATCCAAGAGTATTATCTGCTTTTTCACCCAGCAGTAAAGGATTTCAGGAGTCATTTGGTTTGATTTCCATAGGCAGTATAAACTGAAGGAGAACTGTAATTTGTTTAATCTATGAAACATTCTATGCAGATAAGGGGGTTGCAATGGTTGAAATGATCACTGGTGCATGGGTAGATACACAGACATGCCTACACACTCCTGGAGTATTTATAGTCATTGCTTTTCTATCTCTCTACAAACAAAGGCATGTCTTGGCAAGGAGACACACTCAAACAGGGATCACCTGTTTCGCTGTTCTGCAATTTTTTAGCCACTTACCGCTAGTAAGCAACAAACTATGAAGTCAACCGGTTTTCTAAGGCTATGATTTCTTTGCAATTAGTATTCTTTACTTCTTCACAAATTAACAACTTCATAACACTATTTTATGCTACTAACGCAATACCTAGTATAGAACGTTTTGGAACAGTGTCCCAGCAGACTGGCAGGATTTTATCCTTGTGTCTGCCTCCTCCCTTCCAGAAGAGCTCTTTAGTCTTATATAGTTCCCTGTCTTTGAAATGAGAGCTGATGAAGCACTTCTCTGACTCCTGAAAGTGTAATGAGCCTACACATCATTATTCCTGAAGAAGTGTCCTGTAATTCCTTCAGGAATTGCTTTGAATTATTTGGGGGTTTTCTGAAAAATCAGTGAGAAAGAGCTGCTACTACCATGCAGGTTTTTTTGACTTGCTGCTCAATGAAGTCCTCTTTTCACTGGATTTGATCCCAAATTATACAATGCATAATGCATAATTGCAAAGATATTTATAAAATGCCCAGATAGTCACACCTAAGTCAGTAGGGCTGACAGTTGGACTTGATGATCTTGAAGGTCTTTTCCAGCCTAAATGATTCCATGATTCTATGATATTGGAATATCAAATATACCACACGTCTTAGAAAATTACTTTACACTGAGAACTGTTACTATCACTAATGAGTAAGATAAGAATTTTAATAAGACATGATAAAACAATCCTGGGTGAAAATATTTTTGCATGTATATATAGCTACACACACACATAGAAAACATACACTTCTATATAGAAAATATACATATTTTTACTCCTCCCCCACTCCAACAAGGAAAAGATAACCGAACACTGGCAGCTTACATACTAAAACAAGTAAGGGAGACCAAAAAACCCAAACAAATAGGGTTGACAGCCTCTAAGAAAATCAAGGAAATGATAAATCCTTTTCCTAATGCACTGGGAGGAAAAAGCCTAGCAAAGAGCCAATAGATTATTGAAAGATAAAGAAAATTTTCTGAGGAGGTGAAGCTACAGCAGAAGACTAAGGGAAATATTTGTCTCCCTGTGTGCTGTGCTGAAGTTTGAAGAGGTTGCCATGCCAGAAGCTTTTACTTCCAGGTGAGGTGCTGAACTGATCTGTGTCAGATTGAAATGTAAGTAGAAAATCCTTTAAAGCAAATTTATGAAATGAACAGCAACAAATCACTAGAGCTAGAGGGTATTCTGTTCAGAGTTCTTGACTAGCTCAGAGAAGAAATAACTATTTGTGGAGTGTAAAATTCACACTAGAAATGCCTTATAGCAAAAGGATTGCAAAGTGAGCAGACATCCATCACCAAATGTGCTAAAATGTAATGCATACATGTGTAAAAGTTTAACCAGATTACTTATTTATTTAAAAACATAAAATAAAGGAAGGGGGAAAAAAAGCTTCAAGGTCTATCAAATACAAAGAATTCTTTGTTGATGGAGCCCTCTAGCCTGAGTTACCAGAGAGTGGAAAGTTCCACTACCTGCTTATAGAATTCTTCAAAACACATTGGTTATAGACTAGGGCAGTGATGGGACAGTAGGTCTTGTTCTGACCCAATGCACGTGGGCTTTGTTTTGGGTTTGTTTGTTCTTTTACTGTTTCAAGAACTTTTAATAGCTTAAAAAATTAGTCATAGAGTATTACTACAGACGCAGTATGTCTCTTTCTGTCAGATTAAGGTGTCCGAAATCAAACCTACCTTCTATCTACATGATCATTTGTAACAAAGTCACCTCTGGAATGACCCATACTGACAAGAGAATGAATAAGAAAGAAAAGCATTATATTGTGCTGTTCTTACTAACTGCAACTATAGCATGGTACTACTCATTTAATCTACCTTGTTATAAGCCACGTGCAATTCCTAATGTTGGGAATCTGTAATCATTTGCAGCTGAACTCCTACTAAAATGTTGAACTTTTCTCAGATCTTAAAAGACATTTGGAAGATTAATTTTCAAAAGTTGTATAATTATAATGGAGATAATTAACTAGAAACTCAAAGATGTACTGTAATTGAAGCCTGCAGCACTATCTTCCTTCTAACAGAAGGAAGCTGAAACGGTATAAAAACCTACTTCAGAAGCAAAGACTTGGAAGTAGTTATTTGTTGCCTAGAACAAATAATTGTATTTGAAACTCAATTTATTTTCACATTGTGCAGGCTTGGGGCAGCTTACCAATGCAGCTTTCTCTGAGTGTTCAGTACTGACCCTATGAGCTACAGTAATTCTCATGTAATACATAAAATGAAGACTAGAAGGCTAATAACATATCTCTGGACATTCATTTGAAACGTCTCTGCAGTCTCAAGTTGGAATTTACAATATGGAGTAATACCCAGGAAAAAGGGAAAGGAGGGGGTGGAAAGCCTAAGCTTCTTTGGCATCCATCCCTGAAGCCTGCATTTCACAAGAAGGAAATACATGTCAGTTACAGAATGTTCAGTAGACTTTTTTCTACCATGTAATCTTAAGCATGAGCTCTGTCTCTCTTTCCTCTATGTGCAGGTACATGGGGTACAGCCTAGGAAATGTTGAAAGAATGAAAAAGACCCCCAACATTAAACACACCCTCTGCCAAATTGATATAAATAATGTTCTTATGTAAGTATGTTTACTAAAATGTGTGGGCTTGAAGAAAATCAGGAGAGCAGGTTCCACTTATCTAATCCACACAGACTTTTATGAAACTTGATCACCATGTCCTGAGCTTAGATTTAAAGCTGAATAAAATTACATGGCCTTTGCTAGTCTTGAAATAGTTTTACAGAACTGGTCAGTGTCTTGCTATGAATAAGTTTGAGAACAGCAAACACACATATGCAATAAAATCACCTAAATTCAGCAGCATCATAATGTCCAATTATTTAATTAAATGATATCCCTTTTAAATAACACCTAGAGTTGGTTCAAATTGCAGTAAAATTGAAAAATAGCACAACTAACTAAAGAAGACAAAAAAGAGAGATGCAGCACATAGGTCTTTAAGGTTTAAATCTCGAGGTTTTCTTGGGGGGAGAAAAGCCCAGAGGAGAGATTGAGAGAAACTGAATTCACAGTACTCACAATTCGCTACTGATGAGGATTTCATCTTCTCAGGTGTATTTCTGATCTCCAACAAAGGAAGAGTTGTGTAATTAAAGGGCTGTCACCTCTTCCTTTCAAATGCAACATTAAAAATACCACACTAATTTTTTTCAGCAAATTAATCTGATATTTTATGTTGATTTTAATTTAAAAGATATATCTGAAGATAACAGAGGTTACACAAGCAGAGCCAGACCTGGAAAGGAGAATAAACAGAGGACAGCAAAGACAGAGAAGAAAGGACTAGGAGAAAGGACTAGGTTAACGAGTGTCCATAAAATTAATCTGCTCGGTAGAATGACATACAAAGATGAAAGTGTGGTATACAAAAAAGGAAAAAAAAAAGTAAATCCAAACTCTCATAAATGTCAATGGGAACTCTTCCCCTACCCTCCTTCAAAGAAAACAAAAAAGTACTTACCAGACAAAGTGAATTTGTGAAGGAAAGAAGGAAGATAATTAAAAAGGATTTAAAATACTTTTCTACTAGTGAGGATGTTAAGCAACATAGGAATATGATTTCTTTCAGGGAGAAAACAGCACTTTGGGGATATTGTAATAGTATATATAATGCATCAAACTTCTGTACCCACTTAGATGACTGGTTCTGTAAGTTTGAGATGCAAATCTAGAAGAACTTTAGAAAATGAGTGGAACTTCATTAGTGTGACACTTGTCAATTAGAGAGAAAGACATTAGCATTTGATTTCTAATTCCTGATGGATTGAACTCTGAACAAGAGCAGCATATCAGAACTTTTTTGCAGAATTTGACCTTGGGCTATTCAACATCTATGCTTATTCGTAATTTTCAGAAAACATAAATTAACCACTGAAAACAGGTTTTCTGCTCATTGTAATTTCAGCAAAGCTGGTCAGCAGCCTGTCAGCTCTCTCATGTAACCTTCCCCTTGTTAGAATTCTAATCTATCAAGGTAACTTCAAGGATAGTTTCAAGTTATTTTTTCCCAAGGTAGCATTATGTTGACACTTACAACAAAGCCTCAGCATTTTCAAATCATTCCCATCTCCTGCCGTGGACAGATGGCACAATAGTCAGAACCATATCCTTGCTCACAAAACTTAGAGGAATTTGAATTTGTTTAGGAAAAACAAAATTGATGCTATAAATATTTCTGAAGCAGCTTATAGTTTAATACTCTGGAAGTAAAGTAGCAGAAATACCCTTCTTGGTTTCTGGCACTACAATCAGCACATGACTGGATGTTAAAAGAAAACAAAATATTAGAAACACAACCATTTTTTGCCTGAACTTGAAAATTACAAATTCCTTTTCTTGACTGGCTGAGAGACACCCCAAACAATATCAATACTCTTCTCACTGCTGCTTAGTTGGAGTTTCTTAAAAGTTAATATGCAAACCGATTCATACTAGGGTGGGCTTTAACCTGCTTTTTCTTCCACTCCCTCTGGTCCCTCCATTAGGCAGAGCACAGCAATGTCTCTGCTTTCTAACTTCTGCTCTTCTACTCATTATAGCAACAAAGGGGCACAATGACACAGAATACTCACAAGTTTTCACTAAAAATACACATTAGGCTATCTCCTCAGCATTAGAAAGGAACCTTCCTCAGCCACTGTAGCGCAGTGGTAGTACAAGTCCTGCTCCTCACTGACCCTTTTAAGAGACTGTTGGAGCAGGAATCACACCTTAACAAAGCCTAAATTCAGGCTACCTAGAAGACTCCTGAGTGTTCTAAAAAAAAAATAAATAAAGTAACCTCTATGTTTCTCTGGCACCATAGAAACACAAATGTTCCGTCAAAAGGCAAAAGAACAATTTCTTAGCTTTCTGAGTGCAAGAGTAACTACTACTCCTACTTAGGAATCAAGAATCATAAAACTTCTCTCAGGTAAATTTACTGAAATATCTGAAAAGGAAAGCCTTGCTTCTAGAACTAGACATAGTACTTGCATTTAACTTTTTTACAGGAAAACATAAAGGAACAAACATCTAGATAGTAGACTTTTACACAACAGATTCCTGGGAAGAGGTCAGAGAATAGGGTGCTGAGTATGAGATGGTATCCAAAAAATAAGTTTCCCTCCATCTAGTAACTGAGACACCTCATCACTCAAGTTTAGCTGAGAAAATGAGTCTCGAAAAAAAAAAAAAAAAAAAAAAAAAAAATCATACAGGAATACCTTTTTTCTTGCTAATTTACAGGAGAATGAATATACAACAGTTAGTAGTTAATTATATGACTCAACTAATAAAATGGAGTTGAGCTGACTAAAGGAAATATGATGGCAATCAATTTGCATTTAAAAATCCTCTCACTCCTGCAGTGTAAAATCCAGGCATACAAGAGTATTTTTACACCATAACACCTGGTCATTATACAGTGCTTTGTTTATTCATTTAATTTTCTTTTGTAATTAAAACTTCCCATAGAGAGGTTGCTGAAGAGAAGGGGTGGGGGGGGGGAAAAGACACTAAAAGAAAGCATTGTTACCATACAAGAAAGAATAGTAACTAGATGGGAGGAATCTCTTTTTATTTCCTCTGTCAATACCAATTAAGAATCATAGAAACCCTACAGGTAAACAATTGAAATATGAAAATCATAATAATTTATATTTTTTGAAGAAAGATAAAAACAAAAATAGATTTAAAAATCTGATTATGAAAAGGAGTTCTATAAATCAATCGAAGTCATCGTTACTAGAAGAAAATAATCCATGTTAATTAAGGATATTTTCTAACTTTGCATTTAAAAGAAAAATGACAGCATCTTTTATATTGATGTTCTTACAGAGGATACTCTTCCACAGATAATTACTCCTGTATTAATATTTATGATATGTATATTGGCTTTTTGAGTTGGCTACAGTTTGCTCTCCTACAAAATACTGTAGAAGTGCTACATATCTGCAACTGCCCTGTAACTCCATCAAAGATATTTAGACAACTTCAGGGGTTAGTTCAAATCTTGGGGGCTTGAGGGCACTCTTTGATTTTAATAGAGAAGCCTATGCAAAGAGCAAGCTGTCAAATTAATTGCAAGTAGGGCAGAGCTAAACTAGGCCATTTTTCCTTTGGGCCAAATCACATGCCAGCGGAAAAAGGCTTGGCTAAAAGGGGTTGGCTGCAAATGCCAATCAGTAGTTAAATAACCAAGGAAATGTGTCAGCCAGTGGCTTTTACTAATCAAGAAGTGATTGAGAATATCAGGTGGTCTCTCAAGAATATATAATGTTCCTTGATTTTCTGTTAACAGGAAGATCTCCTAGAAGACACCATATCAGCAAAAGCAAAGATTGCAGGCCTAAAATCAAATACTCAAGATCTGTTTAAAAATAATAATGCTAATCTAACCTGCAGTCAGTTAATTAAAAGAAATAACATTTTTTTATATAAATATCAGTGCTAAAACTAACCTTCCAGTGGGAACTCTTCAGTCAAAGATCAAAACAAATTATTAGATCAAAGAAATTTAACCTTACTTTGTAGTATAAGACTATCACAAATGGCTGGATTTTGTTGTATTTATGAATGGATCAGACTGAAATTCTCCTGTGGAACATGATATGCAAAATAAGACACAAGTAGGTGCCATGAAACAAAAGGAAAAAAGTCCAGTTACACTGAAACAGGACAGGTGGCTTTGCCAAAATCGTTAGGCCAGATTACTGCATATAGATGAAAGGACTCCATAAAGGACAATCAGAAAAGTTTATATCAGGGACTCAAAGACTTTAGATACTAAACTCAGCAGTAAAGTTGTTACCAAGTTTTGGTAGACCTAGCTGATTTCTAAATACGTAGCTAATGTAGATATTATTAAGAACTTGCAAGTAATTTCAGAAAGTATGATCCAATATGTCACTGTATTAGGATTTGTGCAAAAGGCAGTAAAAATTTTGAAAGTCCATATTTTCTTCATTTTATAGTAATTATCTAAGTTACAAGTTTAAACTTGATTGCTGTGAGGACTCTTGTTTAATACTTCTTGAAATACTCTTTGAGAGTATCTGTTCTTTTAGTCCAGACAGAGGGATAATGTTCTGAATATGTATTTTCCTCTACTCTTGTCTTCATCCATTTCAACTGGATTAATGTTATTCTTATGAATTAATTCCCTGAATTTCTAATTCCTGCCTTCTCCCAAGTCTTTATAATCCATTTTCTTCTTTGAAGCTTTTACAAAGCTCTGTGAGCAACTGCTAGAAATCAGAATTAGTACACTTTAGTTATTCCATGCCTTATAAGCTATCAATCCATTTCTACTGCATTTAGAAAATATGAAAAGACTGCCTTTCTGGTGGTAAGCAGGTCATTCTTCCTCAGGTTGCTTCTGCAGTAGGAAAGAACATTGTACTTTGGACAACAGGCCCTTTTGCATATTCTTCCATTTTACATTGTTTCATCCTTGCTCACTCCAGCTATTGTACTAAACCCCTGTTATAGTCTTTTCTCTAAGGTTTACATACCTTTACATCTGGAAAGTGTATAAAGTTACAAATGTAGGCAATGCTCTGTATTATGGATACCATGTATAAAGAAAGGATAACAGAATATATTTTTCCTATCAAATTATTAGATAATTTAAGATAGAAAATCCTCTAGGTATGATTATTGTTAATTATTATTATTGTTGTTGTTGTTATTATTATTATTAATATTACTGTGCCATTCCAAAAAATCTGAACTCCTTTATCAAATTACATATACAGTTATAGATTTAGCCTAGTTTTTGCTGCATTGTTTTACAGGCTTTATACATCTTTGCTTACTCAAACAGTGTTGGTGTTCTTAAAAATGGCAACAAATAAAAATACATAAAATACAGTTTCAAGTACATAGAACAGAAATGAATGCCATTACTCAGGGTTTATTCCAGAATAACTGATTCTTCAATGCAATCTTTAGCATTCACAAAAATAATGACAGGAAAATCCCTGATGAAGCTGAAGGAGAAGTTTCCTCTGTACTGATATTCTCTAGGAAGTCTCAGAGGGACAGAATTATTATTCTGAGTTGGATTCATGTACCGAGATGCATGTTATTCAACTGTTTGAAATACCTTCCTTTTCTCAATAGCTCACCTCAAATCTTTATTTTCTCTTCCCTTGGCTGGTTTTGTAGTTTAGGGACTATTTGTTCTTATCAGATGTAGCAAAAGTGATCTCAGTTCCAATTTCCGTAAAACATTCCCTCACAAATTACCTGGCGTTGTTACTATATTAGAAGCAATGTCTGTCAGATGATAAACATTAAGTCTTATTTGGTTTCTTTGAAATTCCATAGATTGGATTTTAATTTCAGTAGAAATTTTATAGCTTATTAGCAGTTTGTATGACTGTTAAGATTACACATTACTAATTGCAGTTATTCTGCAGTTCTTTCTCAGGGTTAAACATTTCAGTATGAAACTGTAGCTTATTAATTAAATTAAGTAAAAAATAGAAAAAAACCACCCTGTTTTCTGCTTGTGCTCTGGGTTTTTTTAAGATTCAGACTAGTTATATCTCGATACTTATTTAGCAAGTTGTTAATGCAATAAGTTAATTTAGAGCATTTTAAATGACAACCTGCATTGCACATCTTAAACAGAACTTATGCAAATGTTGAGAGACCTGAAACTGCTTACAAGAAATTTTGGCATTTGAAAGTGGACACAGAGTTAGCTCTTAAAGTGACTGGCAATAGGGGTTTTGCTGGTGAAGGCTAACAGTATTGCTCCCAAACAGGTCTGTGAACAGGAACTTGGAACAAAACTGAGACTTTCTAAAGCTAGCCCAGCTTTTAAACATTTGTAGCAAAGAATCCTTATTCTTCAGAACCTTATTATTGGGCTATGCCTCTCAGCTAATTCAAACTGTTAGGCAATGCAGCCAGCTGTCCCAAAGTTTATGTCCTGTTTGACCCCATTCTCACTACAAAGAAAGCCTAAGAATAAGTTAATGGGGATCCCTTACAAGTTTTGGCATTTGTGCTGCACAGATGTTCCCACTCACCTCTATTTCATAGAATCATAGTATCTTAGGGGTTGGAAGGGACCTTGAAAGATCATCTAGTCCAACCCCCCTGCCACAGCAGGATCACCTATAGCACATCACACAGAAATGCATCCAGGTGGGTTTTGAATGTTTCCAGTGAAGGAGACTCCACAACCTCCCTGGGCAGCCTGTTCCAGTGCTCTGTCACTCTTACAGTAAATAAATTTTTTCAGGTATTCACCTTGAACCTCCTATGCTCCAATTTACACCCATTATCCCTTGTCCTATCACTGGTCATCACTGAGAAAAGCCTAACTCCATCTCCCTGACACTCACCCCTTACATTTTTGTAAACATTGATGAGGTCACCCCTCAGTCTCCTTTTCTCCAAGCTAAAGAGATCCAACTCCCTCAGCCTTTCCTCATAAGGGAGATGTTCCACTCCCTTCATCATCTTAGTAGCTCTGTGCTGGACTCTTTCAAACACTTCCCTGTCCTTCTTGAACTGAGGGGCCCAGAACT
>NW_009970725.1:2583674-2616997 GCF_000747805.2 Chaetura pelagica
TAGCTATGTATTTGAAAAAGTCCTTTCTATTATCCTTAACCTGACTTGCAAGGTTAAGTTCCAAGGAGGCCTTAGCTTTCCTAATTGCCTCCCTACATCCTCTGACAACAGTCCTATATTCTTCCCAAGTGACCAGCCCTTCCTTCCATGATCTGTAGATTTTCCTTTTCCACTTAAGTTTGCCCAGCAGTTCCTTTTTTAACCATGCAGGTCTCCTAGCTCCCTTACTAGATTTCCTAACCATTGGGATGCTCTGATCCTGTGCTTGCAAGAAGTGGTCCTTGAATGTTGACCAGCTATCTTGAGCCCCTTTACCTTCTAGCACCCTGTCCCATGGGATTTCCCTTAACAGTTGATTGAGGAGGCCAAAGTTTGCCCTGTGGAAGTCCAGGGTTCTGGTCCTGCTGGGTATTCTGTTCCTTCCACACAGGATCTTGAACTCCACCATCTCGTGATTACTGCAGCCAAGGCTGCCATTGACCACCACTGCTTCTACAAGGCCCTCCTTGTTGGTGAGTACAAGATCCAGCAGCACTCCTCTTCTAGTCGGCTTGTCCACCATTTGCATTAAGAAGTTATCATCAATGCACTGGAGGAACCTTCTAGACTGTGAAAGGCTGGCTGTGTAAGTCTTCCAGCAGATCCAGCAGATTTCACACTCTATCATCATACAATAGCTTTTTCCATAATATAGGGCAACAGAAACACCAGTACTTTAGGATTGGGAAATGGCAGGAAGTCCTGTATTTTCAGAGGGAATTGCATACAGATGTTAGAGTAAAAGAGGTTTTTATTTGTTCCTATTCCTCCCTGATAAATTCTGGCCTATCAGCTAGGCAATTCATTCCCTTGACACAAAACCATTCTAATTGTTGTAATTCTTTACCACAGCTCAATTCCTTTATCTTCAACACAAATGTCTTTTTCATTCACTTGAGGACTTCTGTTTAGGTGTGCTAATTCCCTCTAGCATTTTCCAGTGATCTCAAATATACAGATTACATGTACTCCAGATTATTGGAATTTTAAGAAAGCATAATAGTTGAAAGAGAGAAGGAATGTGTGCTCTTGGTCTAACATAACTTGGATAGAAAGTTGAGGTGAAAGATAAAGCTGTTTCTATTACTTCAAGTACAAGTAAGCATTATTTCTTCTGGAGAATGGGTAAAGGAAATTCCCCCTTTAAAACTGCACTTTTTGCAGACTCAATTTTACATTTCTTTAGAAGATTCTTTAGAAGAACCCTTTCTATTAATATCCATTATTCTCCTTTTGTAGATTTCATCCATTTCTCTACCTTCCCTCTAGAACTCAAGTTTCCAGGATAGCCTCCTCCTCTTTTTTCAAGTCTCTTTAGCTAGAAGACACAAAAGTTATCAGCTGGTGCTTCTGGTGTGTCCTGATAAAGACAGGGTGATCATCTTTATGTAATTACTTCATTTTCACTATCTACACAGTCTAAACAAACAAAAATCCTCCAAAGCATATATGCATCACATTACCAAATTGTCTTACTAAAACATGATTGAGACAGAAACAAACCCTTATTGTGCATGTAGAATATAAGGTAATACACATTCTAATTTTAAGCAATCAAAAAGTAAGAACATGTGAAACATAAAATATACAGCATTTGCAAAACTATTGCTTAGAAAAGTCTATAATGAATACAACAGCTGCAGAATAGTGAGTTTAAACTGAATTTAACCTATAAGAAATGTTTTTGTAGGGTAGAAATCATTCTTATATAGAAGTAAACAGACAGAAAGAGTAGAGGTCAACTACAAAAGCAGTGCTGAACCACAGGACTAAAAGGGACATCCTGTCCTACCATATAAATTCATCACTGTTACAGGAAAATGAAAATTGGCTCTTCTTTTTTAAGGAATTTATGATCAGGAGCAAGGTCAGGAGACAGCTGGATTATTTATTTATCTGTTTCTCTAGAAAGATTTATAACATTATCATAAATGCATGGAATATCTAAAAGTCTTAGGAAAAAGTCTGTCACATTTCCAGATCAATGTATTCAAAAAAGCATAAAATCTGAGCATAAAATGTTGCATATAGGTAAGTCTTTGCATACAAAGAACTTTGAAAAAGGAGATAATGATTTCTTATTCGGTTTTCAAATGTTACATCATTATCTATTCCACACTATAAGTTATAAAACCTAATTATTAAAATTGTAATTGGTTTAAGCTAAATTGACAATTACCTGCACTGAGAGAAGTTGTGGTCCTAATGTTTTAGCTAAAGATATATCTGAGTTTTTTCAATTGTTGCTTCGTGTAATCCAGAAGGAATTTTTTCTCTCTTCTTATAATGACCGAGGCAAATACAGTGGAAGTTATTAAAGTGGCAAATGATAAACGTCTTCAATGTCATAATAGGCTATATATATTTCCAAAGAATTAATTATTTCCTATTTGTTAAAACATTTCCTTTTTGTTTTTTACCTATTGTGTTTTTCTTAACTGCGCTTTTGAACATTGTATTTGAAAGTGTCAGAGGGTCACAGATGCTCCATTCATTGCGCTGGCATTTCTTTTACTTGAAAGCAAACAGTTTTTCTTCAGACAGTACCCTGGTTTGAAACAACCAAGATAAACATTCCCTATGGCCATACTGAGCTGAGACCTCCTGGGACCCCCAGACGCTGCTGGGCTATGTCTGTGTCAGTGACAGTGGGGGGAGCAGCTGTGCCTGTGGGGAGGAGAGGGAGTTCAGGTGACCTACATGGACCAAACACAGGGCTCCTGACCATGGGGTTCTCTTTGTTTTCTTAGTGCTCCCTGTGCTGCTGTTTCTCCTGAATCCTGTCTTGCTGGAGACCAACGTTGTTCACTGAAGTAAGTTGCCCTCTCCTGTCTCTCAGAGTAGGACTGGCTTGGCTGCTTTAATGCTTTTGTGGGCTGTCCTTGGGTCCCTGGATTCCAGCCCTATCTGCTGCTGAGTCTAGTTTGGGACTTTTCTGGTTGGGATGTAATTACTAAATGAGGAGTCTGGGTTACATATCTGTGTATTTGTGTATGTTTGTAATTCATCATCATCATTATTACTACTTCATTAAACCTATGCTAATGTTTTTCCCAGCCTTAAGGTCTTTCTCTCTTATTCCAGTTTTCATCTTGCCTTGGGAGAGCACTGTCCCAGCACACACCTATCGATCACTCCAACAAGACAAAGCAACCTGGGTATTGTTTTCATTGCTACGGATTTAATGGAAGGTCTTGTCCTAAAACTATGACATTGAATAAAGTTGGTTCTCAAAGTCCTCTATTTTATAATTGGCAAAGGTGAAATATAAATGCTAAGTGAAGTCTCTGACTTCACATACATGTCACACAGACACAACACACAGCCCTATTCTGTTTAAGCATTCCCCAGCTCCATCTGGCCATTCAGAGCACTGTTTTTGCTCAGCTGCTGTAGAAAAATCGGAGTTGTTCAGAAGTCTGGGCTGAGAAGCAGTACATTGTTTTTCATATGTACTGCTTGACTTTACCAGCCCAGATTGGTGCAACCTGCAAAATCCTGACCAGCAGTTACTAATTTCTCTTTTCTTCACATGTTAATTTTGGACAAATGCAAGACTAAATTTTGTATCAACAATGTTTTGAAACACATTCCTTCCCTATAATACAGTAACAATTTAACAGGTATACCTAGTAACTTCTCAAAATTTTAGTTAAACCATAGCTGAAAATAAGACCTGTGTTCTAAACCAGTCACAGTCACTGCAAACCAGTAAAATCCTGTTTCACATTGGCTGAGAGCTCAAGAAAAAATGTATTTCCAGAAACGGTTATTTTCAAAGAGATGTGCCACTGGGTATTCCACATGAATGTGAGCTTTGTTCAACTGAGTAATGACTCACATAGAATTACATGTTGTTCATAAATGAGAAACTTCTGCTTACAAAAGAACCAAGCCGTTAAAGTGTGCCACCAAGGAACACTCTTTTAATTCTACAAGTGATTTTTCAGTACAATTGCAGACCAAGACACAAATATAAAATTAAAGAGGGCTTGCACTGTCTGTAATATGAACACTTCCATGTGAAAAATCACAGATTTATCACAGAAGAACATAGAATGTACAAGATTTGAAAAAGATAATTTTCTCTGTTAGGATTCTCCTCATCAGGATTCCATTTCAGTCCTACTCCTCCTGACAGCTGAAGAGCTGGAACAGAAGTCACACATCTTTAGATATTGATTTGCCAGCAGAAAAGAAAGGCAATTGAAAGAGACTGTAGTTCATCTCCCATAGTTGCATTACTGCAACTCCACGGCTGCAGATGATAGAAGAGCATGTCTGAAAGCTCCACTATTAAGACCAGGGATGCATTTTTTGCTCTGTACCAACTCTGGTGAACTGTAAAGTTAATAGAAATTATGCAAAGGTAGATTTAGTACTGTTCTTTAACACCTTCCTATGGTCTTATTTATCTCTGATTTTGAGCCAGTCTTTCGACCAGCAGTCAAAGTAGACCAAGAGTAGTAGACAAAGAGTACAGAACTGTACAGTGAAGTCTACCAAATTCCATTTCCAGCCACAGTCAGTAATCTAAATAACTCCTTTCAAAGCACTTGTTAATTTTATCCTTAGTTAAAGCCAAGAATTGTAATGGGAACATCATTAAAGATTTGTCCAAATCCGTTTCACAAGCCTTTTGCTATCAGCTGAAATCCCAATTTCCCTGACAAATTTAAGCCACTAAATCATACCACTACCAACTGGAAAAAAACTACAAAACTAACCCCTTCAAGGAAGAAGCACATTCTTCCATTTTCATTAATTTACATCCTTGAATTTAAGGTTCAAAAATTAAAAAGAACCTCAAATATTTGGGAAGGTGGAGCTGTAACTTCTTCCTCTGCAAGGGAAGCTTTAACTGAGAAGGCATGATACTTCAAGCTGCTTTACTTTTCATATGTATAGTAGTCTTTCCTTGCCCTCAATGTTTACATGCACAAATCCAATACAAGAACTATGCTCCATTACCAATAGGGAAAAAAAAAGCAAACAAACAACAAACCACAAGTAAATAAACCCCACAACTGTCAGAAAATAAGATAACTAAATTTTGTTCAATATTATATTAATTATTCAATTACCTGTGATACAAAAATATCAATACAAACTGAAGTTCTTTTTTCAGTTTGCTTACCTATTCTTCACAACTTATAAAACATTGAGAAGAAACCCCACACAATGTCCCCAAGAGAAATTAAGACACTTGTTTCAGCAATTGTTACAAATAACTTCATACCATGTTTCTTTAAATGAGAAAAGGTAAATCAGGGACTTAAGGAGGTAGTTTCCATGTTTGTATTGAGTCATTCATACACACTGATAATTTAATTGTTTTTTCCGTGTCCTAAAATCAGTTCGAATAACCCACTATTTTCTATTCTTGGAAGAAAATAGTTATCTTTCTGCTCTCTGTGTAAGTACTCAGGACAAAAAGGACATCTACTTGAGGGGGAGTTTTTTTCTAGTGAGGCAGAAATAGGCAGCTCATCAATGCAGAAAATTAGGGAAGGAAACATCCTGATGGATGCAGAAGAAATGCAACAGGCAAGCCAGAGGAGACTGGAGATATTGATGGTGTGGTGTCAGGAACCATTAAGCAGGTAGAAAGACAGGGAAGCAGAGTTCAGTAGGTAAGAAAAATATTCAGAAAAATTTCAACCCTGGAATCGTAAAAAACACTTGGGAGAATTTTAAGGTAATACTTGGTAGGGTTTAGAGTCAGCAGTAAGGAAAACAGAACCACCACAAAACAACGAAAACCCACGTTTGTTTATGCAATATACTTGTATGCCCACCCACCCCACAGTACTTTACAGGTTAAGTGTATTTATTTCAATCTGCAAAAGAAAAGTACAGTGGAGGAATTGAAGTTAGAGTTGTGAAGGGAGTTTAGTATTATGGTCAGGAAGAAGGAAAATAATAATAAGTCTAGAAATGCTGTACAGAGAGGGAAAACAGCATCATTTTGGTAGGGTTTAGAGTCAGCAGTAAGGAAAACAGAACCACCACAAAACAACGAAAACCCACGTTTGTTTATGCAATATACTTGTATGCCCACCCACCCCACAGTACTTTACAGGTTAAGTGTATTTATTTCAATCTGCAAAAGAAAAGTACAGTGGAGGAATTGAAGTTAGAGTTGTGAAGGGAGTTTAGTATTATGGTCAGGAAGAAGGAAAATAATAATAAGTCTAGAAATGCTGTACAGAGAGGGAAAACAGCATCATTTTCAAGGGATTATTTCTAACTATTCCATCAGAAAATGGTGGAGGTGTGTGAGGAATGAATTAAAAGTAACTCAGACCAAGGGCTTCAGAAGTATTGAAGAAGCACCACTTATCAAATTAGGAGAGTGGAGGAGTAATTGTCCTTGAACCCTTCACCACAAATTGCTATATAAATGTATGATAAAAACTCACTAAACAAAAATATATCCAAACAAACTTTAGGAAACAGAAGTCTCAAATGAGAACAAGGTGAAAGGAAAAGGGAGACAAACTGCAAACACCATCACCAAAGAAAGCAGTAACATGGCACTTTTTACATTTATGATAACAAACATGGCATTATACTGAAGATGGAAAGTGTATGTCTTTTCAAAAGAATGGACAGAAAAACTGTCCCTTTTATCTCATATAGCTTACTGACTTTGAAATCCCAAGAGCAAATTGAACTGCTTGAAAGAGTCCAGCGCAAAGCCACAAAAATGATTAAGGGAGTGGAACATCTCTCTTATGAGGAAAGGCTGAGGGAGCTGGGCCTCTTTAGCTTGGAGAAGAGGAGACTAAGGGGAAACCTCATCAATGTTTACACATATGTTAAGGGCAACTGTCTGGAGGACCGAGCCAGGCTTTTTTTCAGTGATGTCCAGTGATAGGACAAGGGGCAATGGGTCCAAACTGGAACACAGGAGGTTCCACATAAACATCAGAAAAAACTTCTTTACTATAAGGGTGACAGAGCACTGGAACAGGCTGCCCAGAGAGGTTGTGGAGTCTCCTTCACTGGAGACGTTCAAAACCTACCTGGACGTGTTCCTGTGTGATGTGCTCTGGGTGACCCTGCTCTGGCAGGAGGGTTGGACTAGATGATCTTTTGAGGTCCCTTCCAACCCCTAAGATTCTATGATTCTGTGAAATTAAGAGTCACAAAACTGATATACACACCTATGAAGAACACAAGCATTTACATAACATGAAGATACTAAAATAAAATTAATTTTGGGTAATTGAGTCCATGTAGCAAAAGGCTGCAAGATCACTAATTTAAGTGAGGAAATTTTGGAGGAATTTTATTTGTTCCAACAAACTTCTTCTCAAGCATAAAATTAACTAACATAATCAACAGATTCCCTATATAAGGCAGTAATCATGTTGTTGAGAAATTCTTTTTATGTTCTTTGTGACCTTTGCAATAATATGACCAACTTCTAGTCAGGAACTCAAGAAAGCTGATGATTGCTGAATTATTGGCATGAGCTTGTGATTTCTGGCCAGATGCAAACAGTAATGAACTGCCTTGTAAAAAAAATCAAGGTACAGGAGTTTCAAGAACAGAATTTCTTTACTGAACTCTCTAAATCTTCTTTTCTTTCCTCTTATGCTATAAGCTACACAAAGAAAAAGAAATTATGTGTCTCGTTTCCCTTCTCAGTCCTTGCTGTTAATAGTAGTTTTATAAAGCATTGCATGCTACAGGCATCCAGGAAGAGGCTTCTGAAATGCTCAGAAGCCAGAGACCAATTTCTGACAACCACTATTCTGGGAATCATGAACTTGATTCCTGTTGCTTTTTTACAGTACAGCTTGCTGGAAAGCATCAGAGAGACAGAACACAGTCCTTTGTTTACAAACGGTACTCTTTAGAATGGTCAGAAATTAATGGTTTGGATATGCAACTTTTTTTTTTTTTTTTTTTAAATACTATGAGTTACAACCATTTAGCCAGTGATTTTGTGTGCAGTTAGAAGCATGTATTTTAGCAAAGAGAGCAATAGTAAAGTTGTACAAAATGTTATGCCCTTTAGGGGATCCAGCCAGATGCATGGTTGCCACAGTAACATTTCAAGTATTTATCAAGTATTATCAGTCCGGTGTCATGTACATGTATAGAAAACATCCTCTCCAATAAAAGAAGAAGAAATAAAAAACATGTCTCCAAAATTTATAATGCTTTCTACATAAGAACCATGAGTTTGAACTAATTGAGTCTGATTCATAAGCAGACAAAAGCATGGAGAACAGAAAGAACAGAAAAACTTTGAATATCTTTGGTATCTGTCACCGTTAATAGAACCACCCATACTTAAGACAATCATCAAGCTTCAGATACGAGTTAACAATAAAACAGCAAGGTGGGCAGCTTCCTAATGCCTAGTAGACTTTAATAGGACAATGTATATTTAAAACATTGTTGAAATTAATTAAATTATGTTAAAGTTTTCCATGCTGCTGGAATCACCCATAGCTACCTGAAACAAATGAACACAGTGTGGAACAGTGTAGTGTGCCTTCTCGGTGTTGGGGTAGAGTAGAAACAACATTATTGCCCTGAAACCACTTCTGTTTTCAACCTGTGTCAGAACAGAGCCCAAAGTCAAATTGGGTTTCAGTGAGCTAACTCTGAGGTGCCATCAGCATGACTAATTATGAGTAAATCTGCTTCATATAAGAAAAGATAGCATGGTATTTAGCATGCACAAAAGGAAGGGCAGATATGTACACTTCATCAGCAGTGTTGCATCTAGTGAAATCCCAAGCTTTACTTGCTACAACTGTTTACATAACAGCAAAGATAGCATTTCTTAAAGGATGATGATTGAAGTGTGGCTTGATTACCTGTTTCAGCAGCTGCACTTAACTAGTTAGGAGGTAAAACCTCCTAACTAAATTGTGGAAGATCATTAAAGAGATTTTGGGCCTTGTCTATTTGAGGTATTTTCCCAGAGATACAAAATTATTTGCTTAAGTTATGCTCTGGGGTAACTGAAAATTGAGTCGGAAGAGTACTTCTTTCTTCACACCAGTGAGGAATAACATCTACACCAGGAACAATGTGGTATTAAAGGCAGTGGGAAATTCTTGGAAAGCACAGTATTACCAACACAAGTAACATTATTTGCTCAGATTTAGGAATCAGAAGATGAAGAACAGCAGAAAGAAATAGAACATTCCAAAGTTGCTTTATTGCAATTATTTCATAGCCCAGTCTTAAAAAAATTAAGAATCAGAATGAGTTGACTCATTGAATAATCACTATTTTTCTTTTTGTGAGAGGCAGCTAATGTTCTTACCAGATCTTGCAGGAAGAGAAGGATTTATCATGTGAGGACCTGCAAATATCTTCCGTATTATTACTGATAGAAAATAGTAGTTGTAAGATTTTACTAGAATGTCCATCCAAAGGAATCCTCTCATTTGGCAATGTTAGCTCTTCCATAAGACACAGCTGAGTTTAGACCAATTGTATTCATAAAGATGAGGAGTGAACACTTCTCTCAGCCAGGCTCATTTGTATTTAGGTATAAAGTTTGTATTTTTGCACTGTTACCTGTGCAACAGTGTAGGTCTCAGCAGCCTTTGAAGAACAGTGGAGCTCTTTGACTTAGTGGAAATGGCAGGCCAAAAATTAATGACAAGAAAGTGTGTATGAAAGAAATTACGAACCATCAAATGAACATCTGACATTCCCAAAAGTCTGGGATTATAATATAAAAGCTCATCATATACAATTTTCTATGCAAGTCTTAATTTCTCTTTTTTATAATACCTCAAACATATTGAAGCAGGCATATAAATAAAGCTCAAGACCAACAGCATTACTTGAATTAAGCAAATGGATACAAATTTAGTGTTTGAGCAATGAAATATGGCATTCACCCAGAGTGCTTCCAGAGGGGTTTTTTTTAAGTTTTTTCCTAAGTCTCCCTGTCTAATATTTAGATCCTGAAAGATTAAAGTTATAGGTGATTTCTAACAAAACAAAAATTTAGTGCAATATAATCGTTAGTGATTCTACTGTGCTTTATGGTATAAAAGTGACAGTGCTTACTCAGAGCAGAGAAGTGTGGGCAAAAGAAATTAGGAAAAAATGGGTTAAAAATGAACTACTTCTAATTACATTTTCTCAGCTACTTCTTCTTGAAAATACTCCACCTCACAGAAGATAAAATTTAGCAATGAGTCATCTCATATAATTTTGTACCAAAATAACTTGCTTTGAAAAAAGGAAGTAGTGGGTTTTAAATTAGGAACTAAAAATTACTTTGTAGAAAATAAGCTATTTTACCTGCTAGAAATAACTTGAATCGTCAGCTGGTAAAGATTGAATTAATTATGAACAAGAAAAATACACCAGATTTGAGGTGTGACTGAAAGCTGACTTGTTATCACTCAGGCAGGTCACTGAAGACCTTACACAGCTAAAATATGGAGGTTCTTTTATTTTTTTATTAAACAGTTGTTATGGAAAAATATATGGATTTGCATTCATCTGCTAGATCCAAGTCTGATGATTTACTAAGACACAATTGAGATAGTGCATTGAGAACATTTAACAAATTTTATTTTACTCAATTAAATTATGGACAAGAGGTCACATTAAAATAAAGAATGGAGTCAGACCTTAAGAATTGTTTCGGATCAAAAGAATGCAAATAACATTATATTCTAGGTGCCAAAAATGTATATTAAAAAATGCTGCTTCTTTAAAGATCAAAACCTGTTTTATGGAGAACAGAAAATATACTTCCTTAAGCTATTATAACATACAGCCAAATGTATTTACAACAACTGTCATCATGTGTTGAATTCTGTTTATACCAAGAACCGCACACTTGGATGATGGCAGCAGATTTATGATAAAGCAAGGAGAAAGTATGGAGACAGCTGCAACCATCCAACCTTCAGATATTTTTTTACTTTAGCTGCAAATTAGTATCTTCATAATGCTATTTGACTATAAATTTTAATTTTAGGAATACTTTATGTATTTATGGCATACAAAAAGGGAAGTATTGGTTGTAATCTTCATTCTAGAATTGTGGAGCAAATGAATGGAAGAAATGCGTTTTACAGGATCTCATCCTCACATAACCCTCAGAGAACTACTCTATCAGTTGTTTTAATTTTTAAATCATTGTCTCACAGTGCTGGTTGCAATGGCTAGCTCAATGCATTGGCAGAATTCTGAACAAGAAAACAAAACAATTTTTAAAGAGAAGCCTTTAAACCTTACCTATGTAGGGTACAGCTTTTTCTTTTTCTTTTTTTTTTTTTAACTCTTTATAATAATAACATTCAAAAACATTGAATGAATAAATAACCAGCTATACAATTATTTTAAAAATATCTAGCATGAACTGTTAGATCTACCACATCATATATATGTCTTCATCTCCAAACAGTGATGAAATTATTGAAGCAGCTAGCACGTTCTGATATAGTTACTTTATTTCTTTATGTTAGCTTCACTTGAATTGCAAGGCAGTACAAGCATCCTCACTTTTAGCAACCTGGTCTAGTGGGAGGTGTCCCTGTCAATGCAAAGGGGTTGGAACTAGCTGATCCTTAAGTTCCCTTCCAACCCAAACCATTCTATGATTTAATTATTTTTTTGTCATACGTGGGCACTTGGTCAGTTAAATATGTTAACTTTTTTTTTTATTATTATTTTTCCCAAGCAAGACACTTTTATCTGAAAGGCACTAGCTCATCCAAGGATAGTTCAACATATAGACAGGAGTCTATAGAACAGTACATTGTGCCTGGAATATTCATCAAAACTTAGATACTTGCCAGAGCGATAGCAGGACTTCAATGGAAATATCTACTGATTGTTAAGAGTTCCTCTCCTCTCTCACATGCAGAATCTTCACTCTTATGCTAATTTCTATGGTAGAACTCCTTAAAAGTGGACCAGAGATCCCACTGATCTTGCCTCAAAAATAGCCAGCCATCCTTGTTTTCTCAGACACACAGTGATTCCAAGTAACTTGCCAGCTAAACAGAAAAACTATTTTTTTTCCTAGATTACTATCATGACTTGGAGAACTTTATGACAGAAATATTAGGTGCTAATGTTTTGTTTTGGTTTTTTTTTTTAAAAAAGTAATTATTTAATAAAGGATTTAATAAAGAATTCCCATTCTACCAGAAACAGTCCTAAGTTTCCAGGAACAGGTTGTTCACAAATTTGCAGGCTATTGGAAGTAAAGTAGAAACATTCTCATTTATCAATTAAAAAAAATGTATGAGCAAGAAATAGCACACAATTTGCTCATAAACAACATTAGAAAATCAAGGTTTTAGCCAAGAAATATCATTATGAAAGATCTAGCAGTCTAGCACAGCTGTTGTTTGCTGATGCTAAACTTAGAAGACCAATTGAAACTTTATGGATATTGTTATCATATGCCCACCTAACTATAAAAGTCCTATTTATCTTCTATCTGTGTATATTGCTTTTACATAACGTTTTATTGCTGTAATAAGGTATCATTCAAGTATGCTTTTAGAAGGACACTATAATAAAACTTTTTTAATGTGTTACTAAAATCTTAATGCTTATATCTAAGTCAATAATTTAAATATATTTATAGCAGCTAACATATCACTATTTTGTACATTTTCTATAAAGCATGAGGCATACTTTGGATAACAAGTAGACTGTTCAATGTCTTCTGTGAAGGACCAGGTATTTCCTTACACGAACATGAAATGCCCTTTAGGTCAGCAGACATATCTGACTTAAGGTGGCAGCTCCACGTGGTGCTGAACCCTCTGTGTGTGTGTGGGGGGGGAGCTGCTGCTGGGGAGGAGCCAAGGCCGGAAGCAGGGGCGGGAGAAGGTCCCGTCTGACTGGCTGAAAAGCCCAGAAATACAAAACCGGCCAAGCGGGATTAAAATAAAAACCCCATAAAAGAGCCAGCGCAGCGTGCTTTGCGCTCTCTCTCGCTCTCGTTCTCTCCTCGTTTGGCGCGCTGTTCCGCACACACTGTCCCAGCTCGCCTAGTCCCGGCTCTCACCTGGTTCCGCTTCGCTCCAGCCAGACCCAGCTTGACCCAGCTCGTCCTATCGTCGCCGCAGCGTGGTGAGACGAATTCCTGCCACCCCGGGTTGCAGGGGAAGGCATAATCCTGTCTTACTTGCACACAAACCGTGACCCTATATGGGACCAGCATCGGGCATATCCCTCCTCCTCCTTCCCTCATTAAATAAGTAAATAAGGTGTGTAACTAAGGTGTACCCATATATATTTCATGTGCTTTAATTACCCTTTTTGAACCTCCTGCCCCCAAATTGCTTTGTTTTCCCCACAATAAACCGTGCATTTCGTAAATTCTAATTGGGGATTGGCTGCTGTTATTGGAAATATTAGTAAGCACTGAGCAAGTTACTCACTCGAAAAGTCAGGGCCAAAGTCCCTGCTCCTCTGTGAGAGGTGATTGCCACGTGTGGACCTCTCAGCAGATCCTGACGAGCTAAATACACTCCAAAAAGGAGATATAATAGGTCACGGATCGCGACATCTTCTCTTTATGATAATTTTCAATGCAACCAAGTTTTGAGTGGCTCAGTACTGCTTACAAGACTTATTATTACAGGTCGGTTCATCTCAGAAAAGTTAAATAATAACTTTGAATGAAAATATTCACAGAAATGTGAATCTGGTTCATGTTTACCAAATATTTTTGTTAGGAAGGAATTTTTTCCCAAGATTGGAATGTTTTCCTTCTTTTTAGTTTGAGAATTCAGAGTACAAGAGTATCTGTATAGAAGATAGAAAATCTGTATTCGTTTTTTCTCTTCTTTAGGAAAACATATAAACGCATGGTCCACACCTCTCATGAGTGTCATAGTCAGATTGGATACTCTGGATCTGCTGTGGATGCTCTCCACTTCTTCTCTTCACCATGTTAATAGTCTGTATAAATAATTAGATATTTCCTGAAGCAAAGTCCATATTTATTTATTTATTTGCATTAACCAGCAAAGAGAATAAAGGATCCTTCTTTTTCCCATTCTTTTTCCCTAAATTATTTAATATATGGCAAAAAACTTGCCAGAGGAAAGAACAAAAGAAAGGCATGGCAGAATTTTTTATTGCATCACTGTTAATTTCATGGACATGTGAGAAAGAAGGCCATAATTACAGAGCTAGACTTGTCCTATAAAAAATATATTCAACTTCACAGTTCCATCTTAAGTTATTCAAAATAAGTTTTAAATACCGAAGTTTTTAGAAGCCTAAGACAGCACTACTGCCCCTTCATATTACTTAAGAATTTCATTCTGCTTCAAAATACGTCAATATCTTTTTATTATTTATAGAAAAAAGGAAGAAGTTGGTTTGTTTTTTTCTGATTCATTTTGAAACAAACAAGTGTGTTTAGTGCTGGGAAAGTACGGACTAATGTGGTGCCCTTCTTGCTCAGCTGCTTCATCCAGAATCGTGTTAGCACAGAGTTCGCTTTTCCTCACAGTGAGCACATTCTGCAAGTGTTTCATTCGGCCTAATGACAGTATGTCCTACACAGGCAACATGGGGAGAAATGCTGTATCTGCTGCTGAGAGTCACATTGGTCTCATCAGGGAAATCAACAGAAGCTTGGAGAAGAGGTTCTTATCATCCCAAGAGTAATGTGCAAAATCTTTCAGGAATAATTGCTCTCTTAGGGTGTTCATTTTGTTCCACTGAGTATAAAGGCAGATTATATGATCAGTTTATTGCAGACATTTCGAATAAGAGCAGATGGCTCCTTGTCTCATTCCCAGGCTTGAATTTCTTTTAGACTAATATGTAGGATATATGCTAGAGTACTAGCTTAAGTACACTGGGTCACCTCTTATTGAGTACATATCACCTTTTTGGGGAACATTTAGCTTTCACAAATAAGCAAGGCTTTCTCTTGTACAGTTGGCTGTTGTTGGGTTTTGGGTTTTTTGGATTTTGTTTTGTTTTAACTACTAAAGAAAATGCTTTTCAGCTTCATTAAGGGAGTAATTCAGTTCCTTGCAAGGGGCAGTCAGACCAAGCTATTGACAAAGACATCTTCGAGTTCCAAGCTTCTGCTGAACGATGTGAGGCCTCACGTCTCCACAATTAGCCACTGTCCTTTTTTGTTGGTTTATGCAAATTTAAACATAAATTAGGCAGCCATAACTTGTACTCAAGTACTGTGTGTTGTGCATAACAAGGAGCTCTAACTGAAGAGACAGCGTTCCTGTGGACAAACAGAAAGGTGGTCAATGCCTCCTGAAAAGAAAAAGGGATTATTAAGTATTTTACCTTCTAATTTTTTCATTTTCTAATATCATTAATTTTTATTATTATTATTTTATTTAAGAATTTGTGCACAATTTATAGTGGCATTTAAATGGATGTTTACTCTCAGTGTCATTCAGACTGATACAGCAATACAGAATACCACTGTTAAGAGTTTTTATTGGGTTCTGCCCCTCTCTGCTTGCACAAGAAAAAACACAGATATTTTCTTTTGGCAAAATGAAGGATAGTTTTAAAAACCCAACAAATTTTAAAAAAGATCCATCATATTTTCTTGCATACTCTATCCAATGTATTTACTGTGCTATCAAAACCAGAGCTGTCTTCCCTTTGTCTGATTCAATGAAATGCTATACTTGGAAGAATGCATGTTTTAAAAAGTGACAAGGATTATTGAGCTTCCTCTGTACTGTGAAAGAAAGTCAATAAGGTATAAGGAGAGGACAATAAGCAAATCCTTTTAATACAAACAGTGAAGAAATGTAGCCACGAGATTTAAAAGTTGAACATACTACTATATGAGACAATTATGTCTAGTGAATCCATTGGGGGGGGAGAAGAGAAGAGAAGAGAGGAGAAGAGAAGAGAAGAGAAGAGAAGAGAAGAGAAGAGAAGAGAAGAGAAGAGAAGAGAAGAGAAGAGAAGAGAAGAGAGAGAAAGGGAAGGTAGCACTGAAAAGCACAGAAAATGATGGGTTAATACATTCATTGAGATATTGAGAAGCTCTAAAAAGCTTTTACCTGTTCAGAACCATCACCAAGAAGATGACTCCATACAGGTCCATTTCAGAGGAAGCAGATCATATGCAGTTGTTTGAATAGTGTTTTTAAAAAAGGAAGTAGTGCTAACCTGTTCAAGAAAAGATAATACATTATGTCTAGGATGTTTCCTGGCACTGCAGATTCTACTGAAGTATCAAGAATAAACATTAGCAGCTGATCAGCTGGAATTCATGATGTGAAAGTAATGCAATGTTATATGTGGATAAGCTACAAAGAGCAGTAACTACTGAATTATAACATGACACTTGCCTGTGCTCAGAGCTCAGTGGGAAATCCAGAAGCAAGTGCTGCCTCTGTGATTATGCACTGTTTAGAGCTCTTATTTAGTAGCTTTGCTCATAGAGCATTGCAGGATCCTTAATGAACCCTTTATCAGCTTACTGACAGATTTTTGCAGTTAGGGTTGAGAAATGTTGCAGCAACTCTCCCCCTCGCACGCACACTACGCCACTCTACCTCTTTACACATCCTGTGGGCTCTAGTAGTTTGCATTTTGTCTTGAATCTTTGCTTACAGCTGGTATCTGTATCTCACCTAACAGTGACCATTTGAGTAGCACATAGGGGCCATATCTAGATTGGTGACTTTGGCTAATAATCTCTGAATAGTTCCAGGCTGTCACCTGGTTTGGCCTCATACAGCCCTATCAATGTGTTTTAAACTGCTCCATAACCTCTGGTTTAGCTACTTCACAGTTTTAGGATTATTCATAAAGAACTCTCAAAAATATGTTCTTTGTTTCTGCTCCTTTTGGTAACTGTGCAGACTTCTTTGAAAGCTTAACTTCATACTAGTGTTTCTGATGAGATAGCTATTAAATTAAGTCAGCATACCTTTTGCACCTAACACTTATTGTACAATAGCTCATCCACTGAGCTGAGAGGCAGACAATATCTACAACTCCTTGCCATAAGTTCCATGCAGAACTTTACAAAGGTAAATAGAGGTTAATTACCTGAAGATTAGTTGAATAGTACCAGCGTAAGAAAAGCTAAAGAAAAAAGCTCAATAAAATCATGCTACAAAATAGTGTCATCTAATGGTGAGTGATACACTGTAGTAATCTAAATGGTAAGTACCTGGGAATTTTTTTATAAATGCCACTTAAGAAACCTTCAAAAAATAATACATTGCTTTACTTAATAGCTCATACTGTTCTCTTTCTCAGACTGTCTTCAGTGTACCTCAGTACATGCTGCACCTGATTTTCCAAAAAAAGAGCTCATCATAGCTCACAATCTGTTTGCCATTAATTATTAGCTTCTAGAGTAAAATTATGGCAATATCAAAATACATACAAATAGTATGGTTTCCTTCCAGGAAATTAAAATTACATTCTGCATTTAAATAGGATATGGAAGTTTAAACTTTTGGTTTCCATACTGAGCAACATTTTTTGAGGTAGGTGTTTTAGGGTTGGGTTTTTTTGTGGGTTTTTGTTTTGGTTTTTTTACTGTTTTTTAAACAATCTTCTTATGATTGTGGTATAACGTTTGTTTTTTCATTTTAGAGTTTCACTGACTTGGGAACTGTGTCCATCTGTGGGATTTTCAAACAATAACATACCTCTTCAATAAAAAACATTTAAGGCCTGACTAGAATATGTTTTGTCTTGGCTACAATAGCAGCAACCTCTTTAGAATCGTAGGAGCTGATTCCTCACACAGATAGACGTCTTTATTTTGTTACACCAAGAAGCTACATGCAAGAGTCTTTCTTTAAGCAAACCATTCATGCTGTTCTCTAAATCCTTTACCTGAGCACTTTGGGAAAGGATTTCACAAAAGATACTTACACAACATTTGTATTTAGAAAAGCCAGTAAGCATTTGGCATCTGAAGACTAGTAACAATGTACCTACACAGAAGGTAATTCTGTGTATATATAGTAAAAAACAAACAAAAAACAAAAAAAACAACTTTCCACAATTACCTGAACATACATGTGAAGGACCAGGTATTTCCTTACACGAACATGAAATATCCTTTGAGTCAGCCGACAAAACTGACTTAAAATGGCGTCTCCACGTGGCGCTGAACCCCCTCTGTGTGTTTGGGGGGGGCGGAGCAGCTGCTACAGGGGAGGAGCCGCGGCCGGAAGCAGGGGCGGGACTAGGTCCCGTCTGATTGGCTGAAAAGCCCGGAAATACAAAACCGGCCAATTGGGAGCGCAGAAAACCCCATAAAAGAGGCAGCGCGGCACGCCCCTCTCTCTCTCGTTCTCTCCTCGTTTTGGGGCGGTCCTCTCCACACACTGCCTGCCGCCGCCATTTCCTGCCGCGCCACCGAAACCGCCGCCGCCGCTGTGTGCCCGCACCGCCGCTGCTGCCAAACCCACAGTCCCAAAGTCCCGGAGCCGCTCGCCGCGCCGCTGAAACCTCCGTGTTTCCAGGGTCTGCAAACAGCCGCGCCGCACCTACGGTCCCGCAGCCACGCCGACCGCGCGCCGCTTCTCTCTGTGGGGGGGGCGACCTGCGCTTGGAGCCCCGGCTGCAGCCGCTTCGCTACCCAGCTCGTCCTATCTGCGCCACCACGTGGTGAGACAATTCCGGCTACCCCAGCTTATAGGGGAAAGTATAATCCTGTCTTACCTGCACACAAATCACGACCCTATACGGGAACTAACGTCAGGCATATATCCCCCTCCTTCCCTCGCTTAAATAAGTAAATAAGGTGTGTAACTAAGGTGTACCCATATATATTTAATGTGTTGTAATCACTCCTTTTGAACCTCCTGGCCCAAATTGCTTTGTTTTCCCCACAATAAACCGTGCATTTCGTTGGAAATATTAGTAAGCACTGAGCAAGTTATTCACTCGAAAAAGTCAGGGCATAAGCCCCTGTCTCCTCTGTGTGAGACGATACCCACGTGTGGATCTCTCCAAAAAGGAGATATAATAGGTCACAGATCGTGACAATACATGAGAATGAGAAGGAGATATAAAAGCAAGGGTTGGGTTTTGGTTTTTTTGTTGTTTTTTTTTTCCCTATGTTGATGAGAAGCTAAGCAGTACCCTTTCAAATACTTCATGATTTGGATTGGTGTGGTCTGGTTTCTTGCTTGAGATTCTATGAGTATTCTCATTAATTTCATTTAAAAATTGCTAACAAATTTTGTATGTGAAATTCTCCAAACTCCAAAATTAGGTATCTAATCACATGTTATTTGACTGGACTGTAGCTTTTACATGCAGGAGATCGGATTTTAAGTGTATCAATTATTATGTTCTTTTTGAGGACACAGCAGTAGTAATTTACATCCTCCCAGCTGTGTTCTAGCTCAAGCTGGTTTCTAGTTCAAAACAAATATATAAACTTATTTAATTTAAACAAGGGCTGTAGATTGATCAAACTACTCAATTTTGCCTTAAAATACACCAAGAGCAATCATTTCATCAATAATAGCTGAGTACTTCTTTAGGAGATTAGCACATTTCAGCTGAGGGTGTTTCAGAAACACAGCAACAACCAGAAGGCAGTGTAATGGATGAGTTTAATTACTTGTTGCCTGTACTGAATGATAGTTTTGAAAAATGCAAATACATTACTACTTACATAAGTATAGTTAAGTTAGGCTGTAACCACCCTAAAAAGCTCTTGCCCAACACACTCACATCATAGGTATATGGAGGTATGAGTTAGCAAAGTTATAATTTGATAATTGGTTTGTTGCTGATCCAGCAGAAAAGAG
Source organism: Chaetura pelagica (assembly GCF_000747805.2). Classification (NCBI taxonomy): domain Eukaryota; kingdom Metazoa; phylum Chordata; class Aves; order Apodiformes; family Apodidae; genus Chaetura; species Chaetura pelagica. The sequence goes on from NW_009970725.1 coordinate 2,603,474, forward strand.
AAGCCAAAGCAAGAATACTTAATGTCTTTCTACAACTGCTGTTAAATCTGTTATCCAAAGTGTTCAGTAGGACTAGTGCTTGTACTGTTAACATTGAACTTTTTTCACATGAGAAGATGTAATTTGGATTTTTTACTCATTAAATTAATTACAAAACAGCTGGGATAGAAAGTTACATTTCCTAATGTAATTCTCTAATCATCTCCACACTTTCAGAACCATAACCTTCTGCCCTCTCTTTGCCTCCTCCCCACCAAAATCCTACCAGTCACCTGTTAGTGCTTTTTACGATACAGAAATTGAGTGAAAGAATCCAGATTCATAGTTAGGACTTTATGTGTAACCAGAAAGAGAAACACTTTACTTAAAACTGCCTTTGTCTGCAACTCTCAAAAAATCAACTTTTCAGAGTAGAAAATGAGGATATCTGCATATTTGGGGATTTTTTTTTCCAGTTATGACCCTGTATCATTAATGGGAGTAGATAAGACAGCATGTAATACATACTCCCAATGAGGATTTCTGGGAAATGAATCCCAGAGGACACAATTTGGAGACCAGCAAGTTGAAATGTGCTAATAGGAAAGTCCTTCATGGATGCCCTCCTCCTGGAATTTTTCAAGGCCAGGTTGTATGTGGCTTTGAGCAACCTGGTCTAGCAAGACCTAACTATGCAGGGGAGGTGGAACTAGAAGATCTTTAAGGTCTTTAGGGTCATATGATTCAATGATTGAAAATTGCATCAGGAGGCAAATTCTTTCTACTGATGCTGTACTGTAAAAGTACATAAAAATGGTCTTTGAATAAAGACAGCAGAATCTGCCACCTGAAGTTGCAAATTCTAGCAATAATTTTCAAATGTAGCAGTATCTAAACAAAACTCTGTGCCTCTGAAGCTTAGTGGTGGTAGCTGTATTTTTAGTTACAGTACCTCCCTTAACTTCCAGTTTGGGTATTAATATACTTTTGATTTATACCACATTTCCTTTCATAATTACTTATAAAGAAATTGATAGAAGTACAGCCTTGTCAATTATTCCAGTATACCATGACTTGAGTATCTTCATATTTTTCTTTCTAACTCTCTGATGTTCAGTGTTACATTGCCAGAAAACAATAAATGTATACTTCAGATATCAGAATTTATTTCCAACTGTTCATCAGATTAAAATTGCACACCATTTTGCTATTCATCAGTATCTTGATTGACACAGATTGTTGGCTTCCACATAGTTAAGACTTGAGAACATGCCAAATGCACATCATGCACTCACTAACTTGGCAGGAACACCACTGCATTTCTTGAAGCCAAGACCAGTTTTGGGAGCTGATAATCCAGTCTTGGACCCCCTAGCTAAATTTTCTTTTAACATCTGTTATTCAGCAAAAAAATTGCTGGACCGTGAACAACAGGTTCATATTGCATTAATGTTCTTAAAACCTCTGCTTGGGAATTTGCATGCTGTGCAGAGCTGAGTCAGGGGCTGAAGCTGTCTGGAATCAATTTCATCCTTTGAAGCAGATGAGTTAAAAAATGCATTGAGTGATATCAGCTGTTCCTTTTATACAGGTATGCTGATGACTTGAATTCAACAGTCCTTTAGAATAGCTCTGGCAAAAGCTTCCACATTTTTTGAAAAGAACTCTGTTGGTTTGCAAAGGCAATACATACAATTTCTCATCTTTCTCTACCCTGAAAAATGTCAAGTGTCAGAGACTAAAATGGTACACAGGCCAGTAGTCCTGAAGAGATTTTCCTATTTCACTGAGCCAGTGAATTGCATCTGAGTTCGTATTTCAGATAAACTGCAAAATATCCCATTTTGAAGCTGGGTTTGATCAGAAAGTTATCAGCATCTTAAACAAGTATTGTGATTGCTTTGTACCGATTCATTTGAAGCATGAAAACTATGCAAAAACAATGTATCTTTGTCTCCTAATGATGCCATTTGACAAGCTAGCTTTCCTCATTACAGATTAATTTACTCTCTAGTTACTAACTTGTGAAATTTTGAATTTCTTTTTCCTCCGTTTGCCTTGTAACAATTTTCAAGCTTGACTTGCAGAGATGATTTCACAAAAGTATTCTCCCTGCTGCACTTTAAAAATATAGCTGAACATACCTCACACCATTTATTGTCATCACTTGATAAAAAGCACTGCAAAATATCTAAAATCCCAGCACCTTAATGGTGGATAAAGTTGGAGTTAAGCAGTTGCATGAAGACTAAAGGACAAGAACATTTACTTTGTTCTGTTTTCAGTATCTGGCAACATGATTGAAAATAAATCCTTTTGTAACTTTTGAAACCCAAGATGCCTTTAAGCCGTGAGTGCAACTTCTTCTACCTTCACTCCCCCAGGGACTTGGCTGCCTGGGATTATGTCTAGATATTCATGTACCCATGTGACCTCAGGTCAGCCAGATGTGTGGATAGAGTTGTGTGAGAAAGAGCCATGGGGAGCCGGGCCTGCCCCGCCTTGCTTTGCACTTGTGTTTAACTGGGCTGCTTCTCCCACGTCCGGGTCAAGCTGTGCCACAGTAGTACTGGTGTCTCTCTGCTACAGACTCTCTGTGTGGTGACCTGAACTCCCTTTTTGTCCCCAAATGTGCTCTGCTCACCTTGAACAGGTGAATGGACTGCAGGGACTGAGCTTGGCAGTCATGTCACCAACTTTGCCTGCCTTGTCATCACCCTGAGCTGCTGGCTCACCTTGCTCTTGGAGCAGCTTGCCCTTGCTGCACCTTGCTACTGTGTCCTCAGCTGCCTGACTCATGAGGATTGAGTCTGTACCTTGATGGCATCCCTGAGGAATCGTCTTTCAAATCCGTGTGGGTTTTTTCATCTTGGCCTAAGCAAATACTATGGGAAGTTTAGCTTAGGACAGGTAAAAGTTCAGAAGAACGTTATTGAATTTATACATTCTCTCTGGTGATCTTCCAGGGAGGTATGTACTTATCCCCTTCCAAAGAAGGTCACCAGTATAAGAAATCCAAACTGCTGTAGGGTAGGTATACTTTTCTATTAATTCTTCAGTAACAGATGTATACCACAAAAAAAGTGCCCAATTTGGGAAAATGGACAAGGATCTTGCCAAATATTGGCTCATTACAAATACACCTCGGCACCTCTCCCAAATGGGCAGCATCAGAAGCATAGTTATCCTGCAACAAAACATCTACAAAATATATCCTGTGACTTTGTTGAACCAAACGGATTATGTGGAAGTTTCAGCTTGAGAACCTTGGAAGAGCTACACACGTGCAGTACTTCTCTCTGAGTGAACTGTCCAAAGCAGCATGGACAACATTGAGTGGGTGAAGCTCTGATACAGAGTGGAAACAGGTAATTTAGATGTACTTCATGGTTCTTCATTGCTCTGCATTCCATTAAATCTAACATAAAGAACACAACCTGCAATTTAGGACTTGTAAAACATCCCTGAGCAGGGGGATTTGGCTGCTCTATTTGATTGGAAAGTAGCTGAAATATAGTTCACCAGCTATAGACTGTACTATTGAATTATGTAAAAAAAAAAAAAAAAAAAAAAAGAGAAAAAACCCGACCCAAACCAAAAGAGACCCCAAACAACAACAACACCAAAAAAACCAAAGAGAGTAATAATCTACAATATGGGGTTAGAATGTTGAAAGAAAAAATAATTGCCTTGTAAAATATTTTCATAGATATTATTGTAAGCTATTATTTAGGAGGCAGTTGAGGGGAAAAGAATAAATAAAAAAATAAATAATAATAAAAAAAAGCCCTGAAGCAAAAGAAACCACTGATGTATTTCCACTGAAAAAACCCCAAATTACCCAAAAGGCACCATCAATGATATATTTCCACTGAAAAAAAGACCTACATATGACCTAGAAGATACCAGCATCTGTATTTATTAAAGGTTACTTCCAAATTTTAATTCAAGGGTTTTTTTCATGAAGTCTCAAGCTCTGACAAATGGGGAAGCTGAACATTTCAAACCACAGTACTCAGTGAATTGGTTTGCCTTTGGAATGTAACATGAGGGTAAAAGTTAGCATATGATTAAAAATAGAATAAAAAGAACAAAAACTTATGATCTTTATTACTGCTGCTATACTGGTAAGTGACTTACTGGAGACTGGAAAGCAACAGTCCCCTGCAGAAGTAGAATACATACATACATTGATGGCACATGGATCCATTTTATGTGTGTAGAAATGTAGGTACAAAGTCAAAATACAAATTACCTCCTTCAGCAAAGTTGCAGAGAAAAGCCATTGTGAACCAATCACTGTTAAAGGAGGAATACATGGGATTCATTAATGTGGAAATTCAAAATATTCTTTAAGAAGTGAGAGATTTTAATATTTTTCCAGATAATTCAGATCCTTTCAAATGCAAGGGACTGACTTTTTCCCTTACCACTGAGCTTAATAAACTGCTTTTTATTACCCCGCAGGGCTAGTTTTCACTTAGTATGCACATAATTCCTATTAAACTTTACAGGAGCTATGCACATGCATCAAGTATAGCATAGATATCCTTGATCTTATGTCTGCATATTCCTATTAGAGAAACTGTAAAGCCAAATAGAGGATAAACTTGGCTAACTCTGTAATTTATTCTCTGAATCTTAAGCATGGCAAGTGCAAAGATATTTACATGGGGAAAAGATGAAACCTCATAAAAGTGAGACAGTTCAATATCTCACAAAACAGGCTAAGCTATTAATGTAATATGATAATTTACAGTATAAAAACCTAGTTCCAAAACATTTATTCATTTGTTTTCCTGAAAAGTAAAGCCTTTCAAATATTTTTGTGTCTGATTTTTTCTCAGCCATTCTTTTGGGTTTTATCCAACGGTTTTGGTCAAACTGAATGTTCATTCCTTCAGAATGGGTACACCATTGAACCACAAATTTTGCGCTGCTTTGCTTATTGTACAAACTGTATATACAAAATAAAATAAAACACAGTGCACTGAAATATTGTTATGTTAGACTCAAGGAACTTCAATGATTTAGAAGAAAAAAGAATATAATATATAGCTGCTCTCTTCTGTTTTAACAGTTATATATACAACTATATAAATACACAATAAATATAATAAAAAATAAATATAATAAATATATAGATAGATAACACACTTAATAAATGATGTTAGTGGATTAATGACCGAAAATGAAATACTTTGAGCCAAAAACCTCAAGTAGACAAATAACTGTGTATGTGTACACATGTACAATCTTGCCCAAATGAGCCAAGTAACAGTTGCAGTTGCTGCATATATAGTGATATTTGAAGGTGAACAGGGATTTAAGATGAAATCCAACAATGAAGAGGGTGTTGGGAAACAGTCTCCTCACCTTTCATTCTCAATAGGCAATTCTAAAACATGATCATGCCAAGACAATTCTTGGAAGACTGTCTGTTGTGTTCTTTCCTTATAGGCCATGTGACTCCCTGCTTTCTCCAAGACTGAAAGAAGTACCTTGCACACGTTTGCTACTCTAACAAGAGTGTAGGAGACAGTCCTCATTCAAAGGGAATGCAAGTGGCAAAAACCTGGGTCACGAAAAACAAGTGTATTGCATCAGGTACCACTTTTATTGTAGGAAAATAGGAAGAAGTGACAAAGTGAAACACTGTCACAAGGAATCCATGGGATTCACATGGGGATAACAGCATTCACTATACCCAGGCTCTCACTTCATATTACCAGTTAAAGATCCAGTATGTAACAATAAGGTAAGATATCCAATAGTGCCAGAATAGACTCCAGTCCTCAAAGATGCACGACACACTGATGTTTCCTATAACCAAAAGGGTTCAGCCTAAATGATCAAAACAATGTAAATTTAGTTAAAAGCAAGCTTGAGTTAACTTGCAGTAATCAAACATTGCCTAATATCTGAGGTACCAGGCAAGTAAACTAATGACAGCTGGTATTAGGAGGTGCCAAAAGGAATTTAAAAATTATGTTTTGCTTTTTGGATTTGAACTTCCAAAGTTTCTGCTGTATGTTATTTTGCACTGAGATCAACTCAATTTATGTTATGTACATGCAAACCAGGTTTTCTATTTGCCATTTCTCCCAGGCATAGGGTAACAAGTTTTCGCCACTCAGGCAACAGAACTTGAAGATCACAGACTTAATGTATTCACATAGTTGATTACTCAAGGGTTTCTATTTATAGTGACTGATTAAGCTCTAATGAGTTAACAGTGTGTTTACCTTTATGACTTTGATCACTGTGACTAAGCAAATAGTTGTTCTGACTAATTGTTTGCCTCAGTAGTCCTAGATTTTAATTTGTGATGAATTAAGAAGGACCTGTTCAAAGATAAAAGCAATTTTTGAAACAGTAAGTTTATTTTTATTTTTATGGTAGTGTTGTATTTTTTATTTTCTGTATCTACACATTAGTTGGGAAGATTTGAGTTTAATCCTGTGTATGACTGACAGATCTTGCAATTCAGAGATAAGGTAATAGAATATACCAAATTAATTACTATATGTTATTGTATTTAAAATTATTTAAAAGTCTCCAGATACACTATGTGTTGCTTTCATCTGCTCTTGAGTAACAATTTACAAAAGCAATGCAGCTGGCTGACTCTGACAGCTGTCAACTTCAATATTAAATGTTATCAAATCACTGTTGGTGGCTGAAGAAAGTGAACCATGCTATACACAAACATTCTGCCTTTACAGGAGAAACCTCACTTGCACAATCTAGAAAAGCTATTATCTGGACAGTTAAGTTGTGCTTGTCAAATGATTAAGAGATGATCAAGTTTTATCGCAGAGAATCATGTATTTATATCCTCTTTAGACTCTTCTTTTTCTACTGCCCATTAATCCCCATTTCTACTTGAACACAACCTTTCTGCAATAGAGCTGTTTTGTTTAATTGGTTTCTATGGAATCCCCAAGCTGCTCTAGTGGATTTGGATGGTGATTTACTGTTTAGTAAAGGACTAGGGTATATAACATTACTAACACAAGATCAGAACATTTTGTTTTATATGTATGGACTGCATGTAGAGGAAAATAATAAAAACATAGTTTCTTTAAAAGGACACTGTTTTGGTTTTTTAAAATGTTTAAGTCTGTCAGCATAAGAAGCCTGGTTAAAATCAGGAAGAGTTTTGTTTACATCATTGTAAATCAGTGTTGATATTACTGCTGTACACAGCAGAAATGTGAGAGCAGAAGCTGTTAACTTGGTGGGTTTTATAACCTTCACTTGTTCCTGCTATGTTTTTTTTTTGTACAGGCAGACCAAGGAAGCAAACATTTTTAACATAGTCTTTTAAGGTCACCTATTCATACTCATAATTACCAATCAACATGAATGACAGCAAATGAAAATCCAAATTACTTTGTTGAAAGTAAATTTATTACGTTCTTCAGTCCAACACATTTTAATACCAAAAAAAAGGAAGCAGTAGGATGTCAGATGAAATTTTGCAATAATCAAGAGAAGTATTTTTCTCTGTGAGTGACAACCAGCTTAGGGAAAGTTTCAGAGCTACATTACTCCTAAGTAACCTCAATGTAAGAAACGTGGCCTATTTATCAAACTTACCTTAGAAGCTGTAATTTCACACAGATAATCTCCTGCAGTATACATAACCAATTTAAAACCATCAGATACCAAGTTTTATCTCCTAAGCAAATGTACAGAAAAAAGAGATTCAGTATTTCAAAGCATGTGATATAATGATACATGATATATAAAGAAGTCAAGACACAAATTTTAGATTTAATTTGTCAAAAAACCTCTACAGTTTTGCTAGATTATTCTCTAGTCTCCTAGTTGAGTTTTGGGGTTTTACTTGTGTTTAGTTTTTACTGAGAGAATAGCATGACAGTTCATGTCATGGTGCAGCTCATCAAAAGATGTTGCTCACACTTTTATGAAAAATGTTCTGAATTTTTGGACGTAGTAGCATACTGATCTGTTAAACATGGAAAATGGAAACAGTAGGTTGCTTTTTAAAGATAAATATATATTTATTATTTTCATGTACTAAATTTTAAAGTTGGTTTTAATTGACCTACAGAAGTCTACTGGTAGAGAGTCCAGGAAATGGCAATGAAAAGGGATTATAATGTTTTTGTAGAAGTAATGTTTTTGAGAATCATCATACTTAGAAGAGTAAGCAATAAAGAGAAGCTTTAAATTGAATATGATTTTGAGACATTGAAGAGTATGGATACTATTTATAATCACCCTTTCTTTGTGTCACCCAACGGGAGGGAGAAATGACTGCATAAATAAGCACAGTACAGTGTAATGTGGCTGGATTTCCACCTACTTGGGGAAAAAGTTCCTAAAACTACAGGTTTATGGTAGGATCAATGACAGCTAAGGGTTCTCCATTTAGTTAGTTAAATCACTTGTTTAAATTAAATTTAAATTGGCATCTTATAAAAAATCCTCTCTTCAAGGGCTTTGTCAGCTATCATTGTTTTCTCCTGCCACGTTTTACCAAAGAAAAACTAAGGGAAGAAAAAGAGACTATCAGGTTATTTCAAAGCACTAGATACATCAAGTGACTCAAATTGGTATTGTCTTCTCCGGCAACACTCCTAAGAGTCTCAGAGAAGCTTGCATTGTGTTGGACCTTCAAATACTGGCAGAAATAGAAGCAGGGGTAGACATAAATTAATCATACCAGCAATCTTCTACTTCTATTCAAAAAATTATGTAAAGGATTTGACTCTCATCTAATATAACTTGATAATTTACTTGAAGTGTTAAAAATCATCATCCTCTGTAATAGTTTTTTATATAAATTATATTAACATAGATGTTCCAATGCAAGACTTGGCTGTACTGAAGATAGTGAATAAATGGCAAGGAAGTGAAAATTTTAATTTTAATTTCTCTACAGCTTCAAATTTAGCTGTAAATATTGCACCTAAAGTGATTTGGTTTTTGAAGCAATTTGTTAAACTTCCTTTCAGTTACATGTAAATTTAAGTGGAAATCAGTAGGATTATTCCAGGAAAAGTATTTCTATCGTTATTTAAAATAAGAGGGGGTTTTTTTGTTGTTTTTTTTTAAGTTTAACCTTGTGATGAAAAGTAACAATTTTACTATTTTATTTGGGTCATGCTAGATTGCATGAGCGTTGTGGAAGGGCAGCCAGCTACCCCACACTCTATGTCGAGCAGCACCCTCCACAGAGCAGATGAGAACTACATTCCCTTCATCGTGACTTACTACCTAGGGAAGAAGTCTTTCTGTGTACAGCAAAGAAGCAGGCAGGAAGAAAGAGTTCATTGAGACATAAGCACTTGGAGTTTGTTTCAACTCAGAATTCAGTAAGACTGGCAGAAACCCATGAGAAGGAATATTTACAAATGGAGGACACAGCTAAGATGGATTTATTTACAAAGTCTTTCATTCCTGTTTTGTTTCACCTTGGGTTTTCTCTCTATAGGTATTTTAAAAGTGAGCTGCTTAGAAGTATTACCAGTTTGTTTCTGTTCTAATAAATCCTGGCCTTTATAAATCCTGGCCTTTGAGGTTAAGAGCTCTTTTCTCTTCAGCACCTGCTGGTTAAAATATTGAATTAAAAAAAAAGGAGAAGTGGGGGCCTAAGATATTCCAACTTGCTTTTTCCAAATGTCACTGCAGATTTTACACAGTATCCAAAAAGTGTTTTTAACTTGGGTTTCCTTATCTCCAAGGAACTTTGTTCTGTTTTGTTGTTTTCTTTGGGTTTTTTTGTGGTTTGTTTTTCTTTTTTTAACCATAAAAGAGAAAATTATATTCCTTTGTAGTGAGAGAAGTTTTATCTGTTTCTGCCAGAGCTACCCTGACACACATTACAGCCAGACTCCAAAAAGCCAGAAGGAAAGGAAATATTTTATAGAAAAATAACCTCGTGTCTTTTTAATCTTATGCTAAATGTAATTTTATCAGCTTTTAAACATTTACATGTAAGAATAAAAAAGATCTATATTTAAATATATTCAAGCAAATGTACTATAAAGGTCAAACTGAATTTTCTGGCTTAAGAAGTCATATATTTCAGTTATAACTTTCACCTTTGGTATCTATCAGACTATAGACAAGACAGGAAATGTTCCTGATTTACATAGGTCTATGGGGAAGAATGATAAAAGATAAATTAGAATTAATTATCATTATTGCTACATATGTGATTTACTAGTACTCCAATTTTTCTGAAAAGTTTGTGTGAGAAAGTAAAAAGGACAGTGGGGATTTATAACTGTAATGTCTGAATTGCCTCTAAAGGCAGTACATTAGAAGATGTAAACAAAAGATCATGACAGTAGAGCTCTTTCTTTTTTGTTGAAAGACCACAAAAATTAAGTTTTCTTAAGGAAAGAGTCACTAAACTTAAGGAAATTAGTCACTAAACGCTCAATTAGCCAATCTATTATTTTAATTTAATATGGGAAGTTGAGTGAAGGCAGAATTGGATTATTGATTTCTGAAGTTTCTATGGAATTAACAAAAGGACAAAAAGGTTTAAGTTTTATGAGATTAGAATTGGTTTAGCTCATTAAAAATATTGGCAGGACTGTTTTAAACTGTCTCTGCTTACATCTACAATAACTTCACACAGCTGTACCAAAAAAAGGTAAGCATGCTCCTTGCTCCACTAAATCCACATGGTCACTTGAGGAAGCCTCAGCTTCAAATGTATGACTAATCACAGGTTCAATCAGTGTTAGGGCTACATGCAAGCTGTCTGCCTATTACACCCATACCAACCGCTTTTCTAGAACTAATATTGTAAAAAATGGTATCATATAACCAGGAGGTTACCAAGTTTGATAAACTTGGTAGAGCAGAGAGTAAACTCAGAAGAAATACTCTATTCAGGAAAGATAATGGGCAGGGGGAAGAGATTTTGTTTTACTAATTTTCTTCCAGTCCAAAAAATTAGATTAATTTTCTTTAATTAAAATTTGGGTGGTTCTAGTGTACATACTAGTAAACATTCCCCTGGCCAATTAAATTCTCTTTTTCTTAAAACAGGTACAGCAAAATAAAGCAGACTCCCTCTGAGCTCTGAACATCTTTGGTTCCTATCCCACCAAGAAAAATACTAGGTGATCCATGGTTCCCAACCTCCTATCACTTTCTGCACTGGCAAAAAACCTTTTGCTACAATGGCTTCCTGAACAACAGGTAAACTTAGAGTCAGTGCTGTGCTGTAATATGTCACCTATTATTTTTTTAGCATTGTTGTAACAGTTTCTATTTCTGGAATTAAACTCAGAATTCAGTCAGGAATAGCAATGAATTGTAATGGGTCAACATTCAAAACCTGCCTATATGTGTTCCTGTGTGATGTATTCTAGGTGATCCTGCTCCGTCAGGGAGGTTGGACTAGATGATCTTTCAAGGTCCCTTCCAACCCCTAAGATTCTGTGATTCTGTGTGATTTATCTCTTTATATCACAGTAGATAATAATTTAGACTATGAAGCTCCATGAAAATAGGATTAGGTGTTTGTTAGGCTAAGTCTTAGGTTTGAAGACAGATGGAAAAGAAACTGCAGTCCTTACTTGCTCTAAAAAAGTCCATAAAAGTTCTCAAGGATTTTGTTTCATGCTCAATTTGGCAGACGTTACTGTTCTTTATAGGGAACTGCATTTTAGAATGGGGTGTTTCAATTCTGTAACACATTTGTGCTTTAAAGGACGATAATATCCACAGGTAGGAGCCCTTGAATATTTTGCCTCATTCAAAAGAGAGCTGAACATGCACAAGTACTCTGTGACCTTATATGAAGTTGTGTCATGTATCTCAATGGGGAGAAACTAATATATAGCCCTACACCATCTTCATTTTTTTGGGTTTTGATAATGTGTTGCCAAAAAATGGAAAATAAAAGCAAATAAATACAATAAACATCTAGAAATACTTCTTATCTAGTAAAATCATTATGTGTTCTTATCATGACAGTTATTACACATACAACTAGGCAAGACTTAGTTAGAGAGGGATATAGTTTTATGAATGCAGTGAGGTTAGCATTCATAAGATTCCATTATTCATAGTGGATCTCAAGAGGATTAATTGGAGCTCAAACCAAGGTGTAATTACTTTTATTGTCAAGAATGCTTTTGCTTAATATATTTTCTCCTTAACAGTTTGAAACATTTGCTTTATTAAAGAATTTTGAAGGCACTAATCACAACTATGCCTCGAGCCAATTTTTTATCTTTTTGATTGCTTAACAAAGAAGAAGTATTTATGTATATTCAAAAATGTTATGGGAATTTCGGCTTTAGAAAATATAATAGATTGTAAGGTTTCACAGAAACCGAGCTATTTCATCCATCAAGAATTCAAAACACTATTTTTAAAGTTACACTTGTCAACTGCAAATAAACTTTCTCCTGCAGTAATTTTAGATGTCTAGATAATATTCCTCTTGTTCCACATTTAGATATGTCAAGTAAGCAATGACAAGTAGCAGTACAAAAGAAGCTCTATCCAAGTGCACATGTTTATTCATGTCTATGCAGTTCATCCTATGCTATATGTATAGTTACAATAGTAATTTTAAAAGTTTGTGTTCTCTGAAGTAACTACTCAGAGTACAGTCTTGATCTCATTCCCTTCGGCATAAACATTAGGAGACAAACTCTATTCCATAACCACAGTTGTCTAGTACACCAAAAGTATAATGCTCAGTTAATAATGATTTTACTGATTTTTCTCCTTTTTCAGCTTGCCAGCCTCAGACCTTCTTACTCTCTCTGTTGACTAATAATGCTAAAAGAAAAAAAAAAAATAATAATATTTTGAGATTGAGTGCTTTTGTGAGATAACATGACAATGTCCATTTTGCAGGTGGTTCCAAAATCAAAGAAAGTCCAGGTCCTTCTAAAAGGAATGAATTTAAATGTTGTTTTATGCCATTTTTTTGTTTGCAATATGTGTTTAATGACCTAAGCATGAGAGATTAAGCCAGAACTCATTTGAAGGATCTTTATTTTGGCCCACTCAGTAGTGAATAAAAGGTTAAGCATTTTATTTTCACAGCTACAAGCACACAAAATTTCCACAAGCCCAACTAGGCCAACAGGCCATGAACTGTGGAAAACAGATGATTACATACAGAAGTTTTCTCCAGCATAATAGGCAGGTAGAGATCCCTGCCCTTTCTGGTGGCATTCCAATATTTTTTCCTTCTCACTCCTTCAGAGACCAGATCTTTTGTCTTTTCAAAGTTATTTCTTCTTAGATTGTGAAAGTTTATGAGTACAATGAGGGGCAGCAAATATAGGAAAGTGTCTATTAATCCAGAACCATCCAAATAGAACACATTTAACATAGCTTGGAGTTTTACAAATTTTTCTGTCAAACTCTAACTGGCATATATAACAGGAAATTTCTGTTAGTCTTAGAACTCATATTTTTAGCAGGAAGTCCATAAACTGAACCTTGCTTGCTTCAAACCCTTGGTACAAAAAACAAAGTCCCTTCCAGTTAATTGAAAAAAACCCCAAACAAAAACAAGACCAAGCCCCC
>NW_009970725.1:2617013-2645636 GCF_000747805.2 Chaetura pelagica
CCCCCAGAAACATTTAATGCAAGGCTGCCACCTCAAAGAGGTGTTTCAGGCAAAATGTTTTAATAACCAACTAATGCTACAGGACCTAAGTGCACACAAATATACCAACCCTGCCTTTCAATTAGGAAAAAGCACCTGGGTCTACTCAAATAGCTGATTTTAAAGTTCATCTTTTTGTTTCCAACTTCTTGTAGTTTTTTCTTTTCCATCATTTCATTGTGGAGATATGGAAACAAGATGCACATTTACTCTGCCTTATTTGTTCCTGATTTGTTTTTTTAGTTTTTGGGAGAATTATTTTTTTCTTTACAATTAAAAAAAAAACCAAAACAAAACTCATTTTCACACAATCACAGAATAGTCATGGTTGGAAAGTACCTCTGAGATCACTGAGTCCAAACACCCACACAACAAAACCCCAAACAAAAACACCACCAAAATAACACCCACAAAAAAATTATTTACAATCTTGGCGACTAGAGCATGCCCTCAAGTTCTGCATCTACAAGTTTCTTGAACACCTCCAAGGATGGTGACTCAACCACCCCCCTGGGCAGGCTGCTTTAGTGCCTGACCACTCTTTCGGTACAGAAATTCTTCCTAATGTCCAATCAAACCTCCCCTGCCACAACTTTTCATACCATTTCCTCTGGCCCTGTCATTATTTGCTAGAGAGAAGAGGCCAACACCCACCTCTTCTACATCTTTTTTTCAGGTAGTTGTAGAGGGCAATAAGGTCTCTTCTCAGCCTCATCTTCTCCAAACTAAACATCCCCAGCTCCCTCAGCCGTGCCTTGTATGACTTGTTCTCTAGAACCTTCACCAACTTCGTGGCTCCGTGTATATGGGTATTTCCTCATAAACATTAAGAGACACAAATTTTAAAAGAAAGAAAACCATTACTCAATAGAAATTCACCCGTATAATAAAGGCTGTAGCTACAATATATAGGTTATCTGCATGCTATAAATAAGTAAGTAAATAAATAAATACATACATAAATATGAAGTGGCCTTTCTGGCTAAATCCCTAATGCAGAAAAAACCCGCTAGATTAAAGAGTTCCCTGTGATAAGTTAATGAGATTCACCTGTTAACAAATTTGACTGATTAACACCTGCTGGTTTTGAATAAAACATAGCCCTAATGATTAGAACATCTAGGTTTAATTTCCTGATTTCCTTAAGGTAGAAATATTGTAAGGAGGAGGAGATCTGGGAGCTTCCCAAAATGTGGTGCATGCAGTCTACTGAATACATTTTTACTCAAAAAATGAAGGGGATAAAAGTAACTTACCCCTCCACACAACCCTTTTTAGTGGAATCTTTACTGCATTCCATCAGTGTGAAGAGTTTTAAAATATGCTACTTAATGCATGTATTATGCTGTCAGATTTTTCCCCCCCAATATTTAACCATAAACTAGGCATTACATACATGGTCTTCATTTTTTAAGTCAGATACTTTTCTCCTGTTAGAAATGTTGGATAGGAATTTATCTCAAGGAAAGCTATGGATAACTTTCAACAGAGGGATGGTAGATAGACAAGAGGTATGGAAAGACTGGGAGTACCCACTGGAGAATACTGTATTCCTTTCATTCCCCAGCCAGTACATTATTCCAGATGACACAGGTGAGGCTATTTTAATGTATCAGTGAGTGGATGGATAAACAGGAAAGGGACTGGTGGACTAGTGGCAAATCCTTTTATCTGCTCAGCAGAGCAGAACAATTATGCTGCTTCCTCTAACAGAATATATTCTAATAACAAACACACAATTTTATAATGCAGATATGCATGTGCAAATGTGTATACAGTTTGAGCATGTAATTTTGGCTCATTTTTATAGCACACTATAATAATCTTAATGTGATTTGACTTGAGGCATGAACAGGTAGGGTATTAATTTTGTCTTCTAGATAAAAGTTTGATTTTTTTCACCTATTGTTCTGTGGATAGACCTGTACAGTCATGTGAGAAGTATCAAAAGTTCCTTTATTTTGGAGCTAGTCCAGATTTACAATATTTGAAATATTTAGTCACAGCAAACATTTGCTTAAATAATGCTTAAAGGGATTGAACTTCTCTCTTTACCTTATGGTTGCAGGTGTCTTACACAGTTTGTTACTATGTACCTGGCCTTCTGTCTATTTTTTTGTCCTGACAGTGGGTCAGAGACCTACATTTGGAACAACTGTCACATAGGGACCTTTTTTTGGTCTATACACACAGTGTTTATCAACATAGCTTGATGCTCCTGACATTACAAACAATAATATTAATGATGATTATAATAATAATAAAAAAAAATAATAAAAGCAGCTACTATATATGCATTAGACTTCCCAAAATTCTTATCTCCTATGCACTTCATAATGTTCAAGAGTCTATTAAATCTATGGCAATTATAATTAACATAGTGAAGAAGGAGTATGTGCTCATTTCACTCATTTCACCCTATCCTATTATTTCTTGCCTAAGACTTAAATAGTAAGGTCTTTTTGTTTATATAGCAATAAACAAAACTCAGTTCTCATTCATTAGCCATCTTCATAAAATGAATTACTGAGTAACAATACTCAAATTATCCCCTTCCCTTCCTTACATATGTGGCTTGTTTACTGTCTGTTCATGGATAGTATTTTGGGGGAAAATATCCTTAAAATCTCCAACCCATCCTGGTCATGGTCAATGCAGAAAAAAAACCATATTTGAACAAACACGTACTAGACATTCACAAATATTTAAATTTTTATCCATCTACAGAGTATTTGGTTATTGACCTACATAAATAGTATCTGGCTAAATTATATTTTAAAATGAATGTAGATTTGGAGTTAAAACTGGACATGAAAGAGGACATAAAGGAAAGAAGACCACCTTTTTTGTTGCAGAGACCAGTACCTGATTAAGGCAAGAGGACGTCAGAAAAACAGTGTGGAGGGGAATTACTGGAGTTTGTCAATACAAATAAGCTTTACTTTGGAGATTGTCATAACCTGTTCTTGTGTCAAAACTAACTTTAAAAAAAATCCATTATGAAAATATTTTAAGATTTTCTGTTCTACTATTTTGCATAATTTCTCCCCTTGGACTCTGCAAAATGATGATGACTTAGCTTCACATGGGAGGTGGTTTTCATCAGATGATTATAGTTTTATTACATTAGTAAAAGCTGCAATGGATCATTAATGATGAAATATTTGTTAGTAGATTTTGTGTTTATTGCAAATAACTGAAAGGCAGAGCTGAAAACATAAGTTCATATTTAGACAGTCTGTACTGCAATTCTGTTAGAGGAACTATGCTACTGAGGAGATATTAAATGCTACATATTTAATAATACTGTAATTCATGAAGGTACTACTATTTAATAGATATGGGGTGCTACTTGAAATAAAACATTTGCGTTATTTTTTTCCCTTTATAATCCTGAGCAGGGGGAGTTCTGCTTCTCAGATCATGTTGTCAGAAATGGAAATTATTTTTTCTGTAGTTAGTCTGCTGGATGGTATCTCAGGACTCCATTACAAAGCTCTCTGCGGTGTCCAACTTGGGCACATAAACCCACTCTTCAGATCTCCCTCTTGAAGATAAACAACTGCTCTGCTTGAGGAATGTAGCAGCATGCCTGCACAGCCAAGGCTTACAAGCCATTTTTATATCTATTTCTGTTCAGCTGCAACATACATTTCCTTACTGGCACCATTCCTTGCTCATTTGTGTCCTCAGGTGGAAATTGCCGATTTTAAAGCCCAAAGCCTTCTGAATGCCGTGCAGTCATGACTAATTTATTCTTGTAGATAAGTATACTTCACTACAAAGTAAAAATCATTCCTGAAAAATCTACAGGCATTTGGAAAAGTTTTTCCAAATTTTTATTAAGATTTCCAGCACAGCAGAATCAAAACAAACAAACAAATTAGAAAAGCAGATGTTGAGTAAAATCTTTCTAACAAAAACATTTAGTCATTAAGCACTTTCATTTATATATACATATGATGATTAATCTGAGTGTGAATATATACATCTACCCACACATACATAATTTAACATATGTTTACACAGATAGGCATAAACACCCACATACATCTAATATATATAAAAGTGTAGGTGTCTTATATATAAACTATGAATAAATAAGTTTCTGAACTTTGTTTTGGGTTAGTTTTGAATGTACAAACAAAGAAAATATGGTTCAAGAAATCTTATCTACATTTACAAGAAAGTGACCAAGTCCTTCTGTGAATGACTGCTTCAAAATTCAGTTGTAGTTCATCCTCCTGGAACAGTTTGAGTGGTTTGTTTTGTTTTTTGTTTGTTGTTGGGTTTTTTTTGAGGGGGTCGTATTTTGGTATTTTTAATGTCTGCATGGTAAACAATTGCTTTCATCTACTGAACTTAGCATCAGTTATGATGTTATGATATACATCAGCCTCTCATACCTTAGATATTATTTTCTACATCTTTTGAATATATGAGTTCTTATTCACATAGGGTATGGAAATATGCAACATTCTATGTAGGAATAGTACTGAGAATAAGTAGAGGAATATTGAAGGAGGCAATTTGCTCACCACTTTTTCTTGAGTAACTGGTTCTCAAAAACTTAGCAGCATTGCCAGTTTTCTGTTCCTGGAAAGGCAGGAGATTGTACAGTGTATTGTTTAAATATTTCAGTTTACATTTAGTATATGTTTAAATAATGAGTGCATGGTTGAATGTTGAACCAATGATAAGCAAGGGGAGAGGGAATGATAAACAAGGGGAGAGGGGAAAAGAAGGACAATGGAAAGGAAGGAGAAATTAAAGGAAAGGATGTGTCACACTGAGATGGAAAATAACTACACTAGCAACACTAACAATTTTCTTTTAAAAAAAAATTATAAAATAAAGATAATAAAATGACCTGTATCTGAGCTAATATCATAAGTATGATGCTCTTGATCAGCATAGCACATTCACAAAAGAAATTATGATTTTCATATTGGCAAAGACAAATTTAGGCTTGCATTAAGGCATGGTCATCTCTAATATTCACTAGTGTTCAGGACTTCAATGCAGAAGAAACGTTTTCTGTTTGTTCCAGAAGAACTTCTATATTTTTCTTGAGAAGTTTCCTCCATAGCAGCATAGTGTTCCAAAGCATAAGTTAATACAGCTTCCCAGTAACATCATGAGACCTGATACATTCATATTTCTTCAAATGAAAATAAGATTACCCATGTAGTTTTATGACAATGTAAATATAAGAAAAAAAACAACATTAGCAACATGTAGTTTGCTTATTTATATTATTCAACTTTTTTTTTTTTGGGGGGGGGAGGGTTCAGTTTCTTTTATTTCTTTTTTTCAGATAATGAATATCAAAATTCTGAGTTGGTTGATTGTGAGTAGTCAGACAAGATATATGCTTTGTTTATTTATGTTGATAAGGTTATTTGAAGGTTTTTGTTGAACATACAAAAATTCACTTCTCTGTACAGAAATACTATGCATGCACTGGACTTTGCCTAAAATATGCTGTGATATTATTAATCTGTGCAGAGAACTTCTGTTGGTAGGAAATATGAGCACAGCAACGAAAATAATGGAAATAAGCAGAAGCTGTATAGATTATGGCAGCTCTTGCATGTTGATTTACTTGTAAGGATTGGTGGGGCCTCAGGGCCTCCCTTAGGTCACACAAGTAACACAATGTTTCACAAGGTAAGGATAAGGTTGCAGTTCCCATCTGCTCTATCAATCTGGGTGGAAAAAGAGTTGAATACAAGGCATTCCACTAAAAAGTACAGAAGGATAAATGCTTCCCTCCAATCCAAGCTGGTTTTGAACTCCCTGCTAGTATGGATGAGTGAGCCAGGACACCAATATCTTTCTGTTCATTTCAGGAAGAGGAGTTCAGGTTGTGACTTCAAGGGCTTGATGGTGAGTAGCATGAATTCTGCCAATAAAATAAATACAAATGTAGGACCTGAATAGAGGTTAAAAAGTAAAGGTTTGTGTGATCGATTGGCTGGAAGTGGGTCACAGGATTTGAGAACCTACATACCCTCTCAGGAAATTTAAGAGAAGGGAAGTAACCAATCACTTTATTTCTGTCTTAAATCCAAAGTTGTTGAGTCCCCAGTCCATCCTCCTGATGCTGCAGAGATGTTATATGAAAAGGACTGAGTGCCATGCAGCTATACAGCATTTTTTCTTTGGTCAAAGAATGATGAGGAAGGACTGAGAAACTCTGGGTTCAAGTTTCCATCTTATCTAATGCCAGCCTACAGAGTTGCAATATCTGAAAGATCTACAGGAGAGAACTCCCCCAATGTCCTTCCATCTCTTTGTCTAGAGCCAAGCAAGCACTGTAGAAGCAATTGATCTCCAAACTGAAAACCCTTCCTCTTACAGTGATACATCCATTATGCCTGTTTGTGAAACACACAATCTGCATTTAAGGTTTTAGTACAAGCCAAAAATTTCTGTGTTCTTCAAGTTAACCAAATGGATGTCTATGTGGACTGAGAACACTTTGTATTTTTGTTAATAAGAAACTGCAGCTATGCAACAGAAGCCACCACAAGGCATTGATCTGCTTCAACAGCAGTACAAATAAGGATGGCTTGTATGAAAATATAAAGAACCTAGATCAAGATAACAAGAATATGAATTACAATATGAATGACAAAATAGTCATTCTGCAGCCAGAATGACTATTCAGGGAAAGATCTGTTAAATTTACAGTCTGATGTGTGTCATTCTTCAGTTTTGAGAAGGGGATAAGCAACATAACCAGAAGTTCTGAACAACTGACATAAAATATTTTTTAATTGTTGGAAGGTTTTAACTAATTTATCTCCAGCAATAATGTCAATAATTTCAAAGCTATTAGCAACGTATCAAGTCACCTTTTATCTATGTTACTTATTCAGCAGACTGTAGTAACCTGAAGTGGCTTAGGACTATAAATTCAATGTAGATTACTAGGTATGGGTTGACTATGAGACCTGAAGAATCCTGGCCAGGTCTTTGTGTCTGTGCACGTGTGTGTGCACGTGTGCGTCAGTACAGACCAGTGAGACGTTCTGTACCAGCAGCTGGAGTGGCCATGCAAACTCAGGGGTTTGTATGCCCAGGTACCAGCAACCAGGGAGATTAGGATCTGGGTTGCCCAGCTGCTGGGTAGACTGTTGCAGTTTCTGAGCCCAGCTCCTGTAGGCATCCACACCGAACATATCTATTATATAATTGTGTATTTAATATACACGTGTATACGCATATGTATGAACATGTACATTATATATCTTCTCACTAGTAGACCTTCACTCTGCTCAGCCAGAGAGGGGAGCAGGATGAGGCCTCAGTGTCCTCTGTTTCTTCCTGTGATCTGTGTGCCCAGTCATGTATATATGTGTGCATGTATGTATATAGCCCATCTATGTGCTTGTGCCTACCTGGAATAGTTTTTAGCCTCACTACTAGTTGAATCTGGGGGCATGAAACTGCAGCAAACTCACCTCTCTCGTGTGTTCAGATCTGGCATTATGTATTTTCCAATAACAGTTAATTATACATAAAGATTATGATCAGTCCTCCAGCAATATACATTGGCATCTCTTGTATCAGAGTGAGCCTGGGCTGTACAGCAAGCACCTACTAACAATAGCTGTATCAGTAGCTTTGCAGCACCATTTTCCCTGCTATTAGAGAGGATCATTACCTTAAATGTGGAAAGTCTATCTTTTCCAAATATTTGTATGATAATGAAATTGCATCAGTATCTTTGTACTTCTGCTCACTCTACTTACTTAAACATAACATTGTAAGGAGTTCAGATAGCTTAAATAAGTGAATATTTCTGCAGAATACATAGAGAAGAATTTTTCGATTGCACAGCTGCAAGGTATATTATGAATGTAATAAGTGCCAACAGCCTCCACCCCCCCCAAATTTTGTTCTTCCTGATTGAACCTTTAGGACTGCACATTTTTATTTATTTTATTTTTTTACCCCACAGACATACTGAATGTTCTTCAGTATTGTTGCACTCTGTTGACTTTTTATTTCATATAGCAAATCCATGAATTCCTATTCTATAGAAGCTTCGCAAATTATGATACTTCTGCTTTTGCTGTAAAATCATGTCTGGTCCACCTTAGCCTAAACTATGAGGTTAACTCTCAACAGTTTGTTGTATTTTTTTTTGTATTGTTAACATTTTGCAGAGTTTGGTAATGATATATGCTTCACTGATTTTCTTTGTGTTACATAACTTGAGGATGTCAAAGAAGCTTTAGATTCCTAATTATATGATTCTTCATTATTGACCACACAATGGGTGGTCTTCTGTGTTTAATTCAATATGTCAGTACTGTTCTTATTTCTTTGAAACATCTCTGCTGTAGAGGTCACACAAAGCCAACAGAAGTATTTTAAAGAATGTCTAAGTATGTTTCCTATTTCACAGTTTTGAACAGATTGAGAAAAGAAGATATTGAAGTCTCTTGAGCAGAATATTCAGTTGTTTTGACTGAACACTCTAGCACTTCAAAGCTTCTGTAACACTTCAAAGCTTCTGAACCTCCACTTGGCAAAATTGTTCAGGCTACCCGCTTTTATAGATTTTGAGATGGGAGCAGTGATAAAGTGTGTTATAGACAGCTTCCCACTTTAATAAAAATGCAGAAGTTACCAGATGTACTTGTGCTATTTATTAGACACTGACAGACTGTTACAGAGTGCAAGAAAACTATGCTAGCAAACAATGGAGTGAACAAGATGCAATGGGGGGAAAAGCACCCTACTCTGAGAGCATGTCTCACAATACACAACCACGCAGTGTTGACAGTTAAAGAGCTCAGTCTTGTAAAGGCAGACCTAGGCCTATTTCAGGGTGAAGAGAAAGTTGGTGGTTCTTGCTGTAATTCTGTCGTGTGAAGCAATAGTCAGATATTCATAAAGTTCCATTTAAGAAGTTTCAAAAAGATAAGAGAAAGGAAGTTAGGAAGCAAGGTGAGTAATGAAAATACAAGAAATACAAGAATGGCACAATTCCCACTTCCTAGTAGGATCCATATGGAAGGAAAAGTAACAAGAAAGGACTCCAAGGGTGAGAGTAAATTTCTTCTTTCATTCATTGAACAGATCCAGTCTTCTTTTATATTATTTCTTCTTTTTTTTTTTTTTTTCCTTCCCCACTATATCTTATATTCTGATATTTAAAAGCCCATATTGGTAACTTAACTATTCTTTTACTTTTTATATGTAAATTACATATGTAAATTACCATTGTACATATGTACAATTGTACATAAACTGCATATGTATATCTGTAAATTACAATTTCCAAGGAGTAGAGCAGCCTTTTTAAAACGGTGGCTGATAAACCGACACCATATGTGGTGATGAGTAAATAGCCACAAACGTGTATCAGAAAGAGACTGAATTACTGTTACCTTTCATGTCCATGAAAGTCTAGACCTCCCTAGAAGCATTCTGGGGAGTATTGATCTTTATTATTTTTAGGGTTCTCAGTTCTTTGGTGTTTTCATAGTTTCCTTTTTATTAAATTATCTCTATTCCCAAAATCCTGAATTAAGACATTTCAAAATAATACAAATTTATCTTAATTCTCAATATAAGGAAAAAAAAAAAAAGGTCTAAAAGGTCAACCACTAAGCAAATGCCACCTAAAAGTAGATTTAGCCATAATAATACTGCTGCTTACTGTGTTTGCTTACAGTTGCTCAACTTGAGTGAGTAGAGGTGTTTTCAAGAGGTTCTGTGAGAGGCTTTTATGACTACTCCATTTCACTGTCCATCATCAGTTGATGTTTCAAGATCAAATATAGGAGGTCCATCAGATAGCTTCTGGTGTGAAAGGATCATCTCTGCTACCAGAGACTTGTTACACATCCACTGAAGGTTTAGGGAAATACACTTATAACTTTGGTTCTTTTATTGATGTTTCTTTCCCTTGCGGTATTTTGGAGTGGATTATGCAGTCAAGACTTCACAGAATCACAGGGTCTCGTTCACCAATATTGTATATGTATCCGTGTATGTGTGTTTCAGGTCTTTAACCATTCATTTTAATTTGCCAGGAATCATAACATTTCCGTTCACCTACTGAGGGATGATGGACTGGCATACTGGACCAATGTGTTCTAATGCACATAGGCAACATAAATAACAGAAGTGTTTTCTCCTGTGGCACAGTTTCCTTGTCAGTTACAGTATTGCTGTTGCAAAAAAATGCAGCTACAGAAGTAGGTCATACAAAATGCTGCATTTTATTCTAGTTCTGTGTAATTAAATCCAAAGTTCTTAATTAAGTACATATTTCTCCTAAACCCACAAAACATGGTATCAGCAAATATACTAAAAGTACAAGCAATTACCTAAAGGACTTTCCTTACGAAGTTTGCTGAAATTTAAACCCTTGTGAGGTATAGGACAGTTATTAAAGATCCATGTGATGGGTTTTATTCTGCTGAGTTTTCAATTTAATACAGTTGCTTATAGTGATTTAAATAAAATTTTTATGGCTATGTCTTCTCTTCTGTGAAATCTTGGACTGCCACCCTTGCATTCCTATCCTTTACCCAAACCATTTTAGTTCAGAATGATGATGCAAAAATCATTTTCTCAGTCCACAATGTTGCTATGTCAGCTCTTTAGCCTTATTCCACTGATTTCTCCTTGTCTGCTGCATTACCCTTCGTCACTTGCTGTCTTCAGTGGTATGCCTCATTTATCCAATATCACTCATTCAGAATCATGATGTTAACTTCTGCTCTGCTTACAGCATTCGCCAAACTTAAATGCTCAGTTGTTTATTTTTCAAGCAAGCACTCTCTTGCTTTCTCCCTATCTGCCTTTGGCTTGGGAAGAATTCTCTGCAAACCACAACTAAACTAGAGCGATGTCAGCTCATAGAGTCAGACTCTTGTCTTATGCTGTCTTGGCAAATGGAGCAGCATAAGCTACCTTGAGTTGTCAAAATATGTTTAACCTGTTAGCTTTTTAAAATTATTTTTAAAGACTTGCTTTAAAAGACTTTTAAAGGACTTAAATATTTAAATCTATATTTAAACCTAAAATATTTAACAGTAGTTTCCTAAATATTATAACAATTCATAAAATAAATACTAATAACCTTATTCAAGTTTTTCAATACCACGAGTGAAATGAATGTAAGACCTTTTGCATACCTGTTGCTTTCTACTTCTTGCTCTTTACAATAGTAATACTTATTAAATCAGGAATTTGAACAGGTATTAAGAAAAAAATATTACTAGGTAGAAGGTGTATTTGCTGTGTAACTAACCAGGAAACTATGGCTTACATCCTCAGCTCATTGTTAGTATACATAATAAAATAAAAGCAGAAAAATATATTAGCTGTGATTGCATTCTGGAAGTCTGGAATAATGAACCAATAAATCCAGAAACATGTTTGGTAACCATGAGACTGCAATGAGACTGCAATTGCAGAAAAGCAATCTTGACAAACAGTATTCAAAACCAGACTATCTCCCACAAAATAGTAATAGATCACCTTTTAAAACACTTGTAACCAGTATTTGTGCTACTAAATGATGTTTTCTGTGAATTTATACTTGTTTTCAAGATTAGAGGTAAAGCAGTACAAAGATTTCAAAAGTTTATTTGAATTCAGTATAGACTAAGGGCATGTAGAGAAAAATGCTTCACATTTCTGTTCTGTAAATGATAGTGTGCCCAGTGACATTTTGCCAAAAGTATTATGACTAACACATTGATTTTAAAACCTTTAAAAATATTTTTATCATAGCTATTATGAAAATTAATTAAGCATGTAATCTTTTACTTGCAAGGAGAAAATATCATGTCAACAGGAGTGAGAGACATTATCATGATACAGATAAGCCTTTCTTAGTAAATCTAATAAGCAATGCACAGGCATTTCATGAAATCATAACAGTTATAAGGATACTTTACAGATATAATTTTGTGTTTAGAATACCTAGATAAACACATGTAATAGCTTATAAATCTACAGTTTCTTTGTATATGTGTTACCAGTTTGGTAAACACACACCTCCTGTTTTTAAAGTTATTTCATATTTCTGTGGCCTCTTCTGCTTTATGGGGTTTCCGTATACTGTAATGGAGGGCATTAATGCATATTTAAAACATTTTGTGGCATTTCTGTTCTGAATAAATCTTTCACTCCCTTATAATAGAGAAAGAGTTAACAAAATGCATTGCAGATACAGGCACCATTAACAAGCAGGTAGAAATTTTGGAGAGGATGTGAAAAAAAAAATTTAAGAAAAGCCTTATAAATGCATCATATGTTTTTCTAGTGGTTGGTTGTTCTGGTTTTTGGTGGTGGTGGTGGTTCATCAGTCATGCCCTCTGGTTTTGACTGCAAAGTTGTTTTCCTTAGGAAATAATAAATTACTGTGTAAAACAGTATGACAAAAAGAGCATTTGAGATACTATAGACATTGCAGTGATGGTTTTCCTCCCTTTTCATCTGTAGTGTACATTAAGTTTTGACTTGGGCAACAACCCAGACTACAGTCTAGCTGCTGCCTACAAAAGTTACCTGATTCAGTGTAGAAATTTAGAGAGGAATGTATCTTGTTTATTGTATAAAAAATAAGTAGGAAAAGTGCCTTACTGACCGTAACTAAGGTAAGGTGTTTCTTAACAATTACAAACTAAAAATTTAGTAACAAGTAACATTTCCAGTGAGCAAGCTGTGCTTTGGTGTAATCAGGTAAATATGAACTCTGATTGCTCTTCTCTGACAGTGCTGCAATTTTAGAAGACTTCATGAAATTTAGAACATACAGTTTCAAAATGGTCTTTCACAATTAGAAAATAAAGTCACTTGCGTCCTTTGGGAAAGTGTAATATTTCAGTGGATACAGTGCAACAGTGCACACCACACAGTGTAATGAAATGGCAACTGAAAGACCTGCATCTTTTACTACTTCTATAAATTGATCAGTAGTCTATTTAAAAAATGTCATGCATTGTCAAAGAAAGACTGGTCTTTTCTGAGCTTCCCACTACTTGGAGCATCTTTAAGAATTTTTGCAAGAATTTGCAAATCAACAAGTCAAGATGAAAAAAGAGCTTGGCAGTCACTAAGAGAGTACCCCACATGTTCTCCCACTTGCCAGCTCACATACAATACATTTTTCCATTCTTACCATGATTATGAAAGAGATAAAGGGACATTCAATCCTTTTAACGAGAAATGGCTAGAGAAAACAAAGATTAAGAAATATTATCAGAAATAAAACACCAGGAAATCCAAAATAAAGGAAACCAAGCAATAGATAGTAGGCCATGAAAAATATCTTAAGACAGCACACATACAGCCCAGACAGCTAGACTATTCCACTTTGTTAATTCAGAAAGAAAGCAGTTTGCTTAGAAATGAAATAGTTGGAATTGTAGAAAGACACAAGGTGCATGTAAGAAACCAGAATTTCACCATTAAAATAGAATACATTCTGGTAATAATATTTTCAAATAAAAAATCATAGAATCAGAATATCTTGTGTTGGAAGGGACCTCTAAATGTCATCTAGTTCACCTAGAACTAGAACAAGAACTTCATGATAATGTCATAAAAGACAGCAATGGCAACCATGATAGAGAGGTTTGGGGCCTAAATAACAGCAAAATAGTTGTATAAAAGGTTATCAGAAGTGCTATTAAATTAAAGGAATACAGCATCATTTGTACTGTAAAATACTAAACAAGAGAACGAAAGAGAAAACAACCTAGAAGTTCTACAGTGTAACCCTTCAAGTTCAAACCAAAACTGCATATACAAAACCAGAAACAGCACATGATCTTCTGTTGTTTGAGCATCCTTTTCCTTTTGATATGAGATTTCAGAATATTGGAAAGTTCAATGACTACAGAAATCCTTTAATTATATTTTTCAGTTCTCAAAAAAAATATATATGTTGTAATGATGTCTTAAAGAAAACATTTTCTGATTCTGTAAATTCAAGACTATTCTTTCCATACTGGATACAAGGAAAGATAGAAATAACTAATGATTGCTTGCAATTTAATAATTAATGACAATGTTTACTTGCACACAAAATTCAGTCAAAAGCTCCACTTCTGATTTGACAGCAAACTAGATGTATGAGCATATATTATATTTTGAATAGAGACAGAACTCATGCCTAAGTTTCAACACCTACATTCCAACTAGATGTCTATACTCTTTTTGGAGTCAGTGGAGAAAGACTATTATTACTAGATGTCACTGCATTTTATTCCAAAGCATTAATCTAAAAAAGATTGTATGAATTATGCATTATAAGTGCTTACTCCACCTATTATGAAAGGAACAGACTTGTTCATACTGTGCAGTAACAGATACATCCCACCCATAGTTTGAGTGGTAGTAGATGCAAAATCTATGACTTAAACCAAAAGGAGCAAACAAATCAGAAGTTTTTGAGATATTAATGAATGATACAATATGAAATAACCTAATTTGCACAGTAGTACTCAGTTGCTAATAAAAAATTGAGCAAGATCTCCTTCTCTTGGAGATAAAAGAGTATTTAGTTTTCAGAGCGGTGAACAGAGTCCTCTTTTAATGCTTGATGAAATCAGAAAGTTGGAGAATGTGACAATGCTTTTTCCAGGAGCTTATGCAAACAAGTGGTGGAAAACAGGACAAGACCCAATAATATAATTTCACACTGAGCTTCAGAAAGATTATAATAGCACCAGAATGAAAAATTAACATGTTAAAACCTCATATGACCATATGGTGTTTCTTACTACAGTATTATCATTTTACAGCAGAAGTTTTCTATGGCATTAATTATTTCTGAATCCAGTGTGTGAGGTTGAAAAGACGCCTTAAGATGCAAGCCTTTACCTTAATTTCTTTTAGTTATTTACATTCATTCAATTTTTATCAAGCTTGTGGAATTTCAGGACTGCTTACTTACTCTGGTAACTAATGTATGGATTATATGCCCTCCCTGGGCATAAGATTTATAATTTATGAGCATATTTCACAGTTAGAGTGATACTTCACCGTCTCCAAGTCCTAAGTCAGCCTGCCAGTGGAGCAGACTCTTTCCAGGTTCCACTCACTCACGAGAACTTTCTTTAAACAGTCAGTCTGAAATAATGTTTCTTAAAATGTAAATGCTGAAGTCTGAATTTCCATCTTCAATGTTTCATTTTCCCAAAGTTTTTTTGCCAGCATGTAACTTATTTCATTCGTACTTTTTAATCTTTTCTCTACTTTCATTTCCTTCAAGTTGTCTGAAGGATTTTACTTCATTTCATATGCTATTAAAAACTTTTTTAAACCTGTAGAATGCCTTTTCCCTGGGAAAAAAAAAAAAGAAAAAAGAAAAAAGAAAAAAAGCTATAGGTCATGCCAGTGTGTAGCTCTGACAATGATAAAGGTGAATTAATCTATTGACTATAGAACGATTACTGGCTGGAATTGAAACAGAACCAAGCTGCAATATGGCAATATCTATGACTTGGAGCACAAACATTTTACCCTGATTAAGATGGATATATTCTACAGACAACAGGATAACTCCATCTGCTTTGTCCTGTGTAAAAAATATTGCTGAGTCTGGCAGCACTGAAGACTATTGTTTCTTGTGTGGACATTATGTTGTAAAACTTTTTCCTACTTGGAGTACAAATGATTCCACCGTGTATTTATTTTCTAACACCTGGAGTGCAAGCTGCAGATGGCACAGCTCAAAAATGGTTACAATTTGCTTCAAGTTGTACTTACTACAGAAATAAAATTCAGTTTAACAGCATTAGCTCATCTATTGTAGGAATTATACATTACTGATCGTATGTAATTCTTGTAGTTTCATACAAGAAAAAGTAATGTATTTTTTTTCTTCTGCAAAAGTTTTACTCACCTCCATTCCTCAACATCTGTTCACAAAAAAATGAGAAAGATTTTTGTAGTTGAATCACATCACCTTCTTAACACTGATATCTCTATACTTATATCACATAATTTTTTACTGGCACAATGCAAAAACTTGAACTGCAACAGTAACACTCTTTTCTCCTTGCAATGAATTTGTGCTTTGATTTATTTTTTCATCTTACAGCTCAGGAACAAGGCCAATAACTAAGGAAAGGGAAAAACATAAATAACAGCCTTACTTTTATAAACTACACATTAATTTTCCTCACACTTTCCTTTCAGCAGAGTTCAAATGCCAATACATTGTACTATAGTCGCTTTGCCAGAAGAAGTCAGAGCTGCCCTTGGAGACAGCCAACAGTTTGTGTAAGTTCTATGAAGTCTCTCAAATAAAAGGCAGCAGTTACTGGCAGCGCTCTGTCCTATCCTGTTGGTAACACGTATAAAGGACCTTGCAAAAAGAGAAGAGACACCAGTAAATCCTGAAAGACCCTACATCTCTCCACAGTTTTGATCACTGTGAAGAATGAAGAAACATGACTGCAGTTATGTGAGAGAGAAAGCTTTAACGTTATGTGGCAAAGGCATTTTCACTCCATCTGAAGGTAATATCTTCCCTAAAAACACAGGAAGATCAGAAAGTAAAATGTTAATTGACAAGAATCTCTGAAGCAACAGCCAGATAAACATCAATCACTGGTGCCTCATTTTTAGAGGCTGTCTTCGCCTCCTCTAAAGACTACCAGTCAATTAGGGACAAAAAATGTCAAAGACTGCTTGCTGTAGCTTTTGTATCAGATACATTCTCTGACATTATGATATCTTCTGCAAGGGCCATGGTTTCAAACAAATAGTAAACCCCATAGTTACTAGTACTGGTATGGAAAACAGACAATTAGCTAATGAAGCTACTCTTGTTAACAAATTTTGGGAGGTAAATCCTTTTGAGCAATATTGTTTAATGGTAAAAAAGCAATGTGTCTGAAATAAAAAATCTCCATCTCCCATCTAGGTGCATAGAGATGAAAAAAGCACAGGGGTTCCCTTTTAAGTAGTGGTGGGGGAAAAAAATGAGCAAATTAATAACAGACAGGATTGTTTGGAGATACAGCCTAAGGCTGCTGTGAAAACAAGTCTGAAATTCTATTTATATCTATCTTATCTCCCAGACTAGTAGAAAGGGAATGAAAAATGTGGCAGCCTCCCTCTAGCACCTTGACACTATAAAAAAATGACATAACAAATTAATAGTTTAAAAATACCTCTGCTCATAAAATAGTAAGATTTGTATTCATCTGTACCTTATACAGCTCACCAGACTGAAGAAATGGAAGGGAACAAAAGAGGAAAATGTCTCTTATGTTGCTAGTTTGAAAGAAAGAGCAATCATGTTAGTAGATCATCCCTTTGCAGTTACAGCACAGACTGAGGGTCAGGGCATCAACACTGAGCTCTAACAATTATACTGCATATGAGATGTACAAGTGTCTCAGTTCCTACCTTGTGGTATTTCTGGTGAACTAGTAACAACTAGATGAGGAAAAGGCTGAGATTCTCATCCCTGTGGAAAAAGATCTGGGGGTCCTAGCGGATCAAAAGCTGGATATGAGCTACCAATGTGCGACTGCAGCCCAGAAGGCCAGCTGCATTCTGGGCTGCATACAAAGAAGTGTGGCCTGGGAAACCTGTGCCAGTGCTCAGTCCACCACACAGTAAAACA
The DNA here is from genome assembly GCF_000747805.2 of Chaetura pelagica. Lineage (NCBI taxonomy): Eukaryota > Metazoa > Chordata > Aves > Apodiformes > Apodidae > Chaetura > Chaetura pelagica. The sequence goes on from NW_009970725.1 coordinate 2,634,676, forward strand.
GGATTTCCTGATCTTTAGAGAGATCCTCCTGGTTTTCAGGTTGTGCCCATTGCCTCTTATCCTGTCACTGGGCAACACTGAAAAGAGTCTGGTGGTGCCTTCTTTGCAACTGCTCTTCCAGTATTTATATACATTGATGAGATTCCTGCTCATTTCTAGGCTATGTAGTCCCAGCCCTCTCAGCCTTTTCTCATAGGAAAGATTCTCTAGTTCCTTAATAATCTTCATGGCCCTTTGCTGGATCCTTTCCAGTATCAATAGCATGGACTTTCTGAACTGGTGGTTTAGTATTTCCTTGTATTTATTTATTGAATTTATGCTGATTACATCAGAGTTTTAAAAACTTTATGGTTATGTGGATTGTTCTGAACTACTGCTGGAAGTAACAAGGCTCCTGTGGGCATGCAAGCATTCACTTTGCTAAATGCATACTACTTTTTTATTATTTTATTTGTTCATTTCACTCTGCACTGCCCTCAGCTTTGAAAATGTAAGTAGCTCTTGCTCTGTCAAATAACAGGAATATTCACAGTGGGCAGCTAGAGGGAGAAACATCTGGAGGACATGGTCTGACACCATAATTTTATCTACAGAATTAAGAACTTTATCAGCTGTATGTTGGATTGATCCACAAACTAGCCTGCATTGCTTAAAATAGGTCAAATAGTTTATGTAACAGTACCACAAGACTAAAATGCAGACAGTATATCCTAAAATCTTTTGCAACACATCACCAGTTGTAATCTCTTTTACATAATCAGTGGGAGGAATTGTTATTCAAACAGCATTTTAGACCTCCCCAAAACTCAGTCAGGGTGATTGTAAAAAAGAAAAATTAATCAAAAAAATAAACAAACAAACAAATAAATAAATAAAAAGACTTTGCAATAAACAATTAAATACTTGCATTTGATCCAATTCAGTGATAATAATAAAAAAAACCATACTGAAATGGCCTGAAGTCCACAAGAAGAAAGAAACATCAAGTGACTGCTGGTTGTCTGTGGGAGATGTGATAAAACAAGGTGATAAAACCCTTGACTCAATGAGCTCTGCAGAGCATCTATAAGCTTCAGAAAAGTGAATTATGAGGATAGAAAGCAGCGAAAAATCAAATACAAAAGGAAGTCCTGATCTTACAAAATTGAAGGAGAACCCTAGGGCAAAAGAAGCTCCGTGAGAATTTAGACACTCCTATGACAACACTCAAAATCTGATCACACCTCATTTAAACACAGCTCTGCACTGTAGCAGATGTAGAGCTGGGTTTGACATATAGATATTCTCTAGTTCTTAATAATAAAATCACATGTTCTTTGTGTCATTCTCTTTATAGTTTGAAGCACCATGTTGAGGCAGAATTGTTATTCACACACTTTGTGGGGGCTTTCTTGTCCACCTACTTTAAGAACTGACTATTACAGAACAGTAACCCCCTGCATAGCTAAGATGCATGCAAACATGCCATATTTACTAACTCTTTCTCTTACTTGAGCTTGTATTACTGTGGATGTATATTCCTTAGAAAACCTGACCATGTCCTATGAAAAACTTTCTTCTAATTTCAAATGTGTTTGCAGGTAAGCCAAATTAATGTGAATGCACATAAATGACCCTCAGTCATTTTAGAGCAATTTTTACATTTTCTTCAGACTTCAGAATGCATGCAAGCTGCAATGGCAATTGCATTTTCTTTCCAAAATCCAACTGGTCAAAGTGAAGTACTGCCACCTATGACAATAAGAGTGATTTAGGGTTGCCTAATATAGCTGTATGTTATATCCTCTACCTAATCTACACAATCTACTTTAGATTTCTCTGTTCCTGAACTCACTAGTTTTCCATGTTTCAGAAGATAATAAAATCAACAACATTTCTCTTATACCGAGGACAAATTAATTGCCTACAGTCAGGAGAGGCTTATCTAACAAAATCTTGGCACAGTTAGTTGGTATCAAGAGACAGAAGTCAGATGTTTGTAGATCGATTACAATCCCCTGTTGTAGCTTCTAAAATATTGTCGTTACTTAGAGTCATAAAGAATAGACAGATTATCCAAAAATAAGCATAATACTGTTTCTAGAAAGACATAACCTGCTGCAAAAATTAGAAATCAGAGACTGTCCTTAAAATCCAGATATCATTTTCTTAGAGCACAGAAGCAGTGGTGTGGATGAAGGTTGTAATACATCTATGGTAATGAACCGTGAGCAAATGGAGGTGATTTGGTCTGGCTAACATCTATATTGACATAAGCCAGAAACAAGTATATGCAAGAGTACAGACAGATACAGCCAGAGAGTTAGTCTCTTCCCATCTAAATATTCCAATCCATTATTGCTCCTAATGGACAGGACTCACAGTGAAGATTCTTACATTAAAAAAAAACTGTAGGCATGTTTTTTCTTCAGCAGTTTACTTGCACAAGCCCAATTCTGGCTTTATTGAAATATATTTCAAACATTCTAACATTCATGTGTATAAATATTTGCAAACTGTTTTGTTAAAATATAATGGTCTCTTTACAGACACAAAGGACAGAGTCTTTTATGTCTGTCTTAAGTCCATCGTAAGTAATGAAGTATTATTCCAAGTGGTGTTTCATGCATTCTGTCAATCAGTCTAATCCAAAACAAACCAGGCAATTTATTTATATTTTTGTGTGTGTGTGTGATACAGGTTTTAAATTAAAATGTTTGCAATTCAATAATTTTGAAAGCTGTGTTTTAAACATGGACAAAAATTGATCATACTTCAGAGCACTCACCAAATAATTTGACAGTGTTGACATTATGTCACTTTGGGACACATGTCATTTGTAAACATCTCTCTAGGCTGTGCTTAAAATATGTAGCTATTATTTTTCTCATATGTGTTTCTGATCTCTGCCTTCTGTATTAATTTTTTTCCTTGGAAATCTGTATAGAATATATTTACTACAGTTAAACTTCCCAATCCTAAGTGTAAGATTTATTAAAGAAAAAAGAAATTCCCATTGCTGCAGATGTCTACTGATTCTGACTGATTCTTTTAAGGTTCTTCACAGAAAGCTTTATGTAAGCAAAAATCTCCCACTTCTCTGAGGGTCCTTTTGTATGGGGCAAATTTCCTGGCTTTCCTTTTTTTTTTTTTTTTTTTCACTCTGCAGCTAAGATTTCTCTGGGAAACATAAACTCTTCTAAACTTCTAGAGAACAGTTTTGTCCAGTATAGGGGAAGCACAAAGTTCTAGGGTGAACTCAGCAGTGAGTCCAGTATTTAGCCCATAGTGTTATCAATGAAAGACAGCTTTTTCTTTATTTCATGCTTTTACTTTGTGATTACAACCTCAAGCATAATTCATGGAGAAAGAAACCTATAGTAAATAATTCCATCATCAGATCTTCTGCACAAGGCCTACTGAAATATACATAGCTCAATCTGAATATTTCATACAGAAAACAATCACTTAGTAAAATATTACTTCACCTTGCTAATTAACTGCCTGAACTCTTCATTTTATCTCACTGCGAAATAGCAGCCCAACTCTTGTAGTTTGGTGAAAAGACCACATGACTGGGCCATAGAACAAAAGCCAGCTTGCAAACCAATTCTAAAAGAAAGCATGTCATGGAACTACTTTATAAAATAATGGATCAGAAATTTCAATTAGATATTATTCTTGAATATGTTTGCAACAAATGTAAAGTCAGTTTATCAGCTCCAGGTCTTTAGGATATACTAAATTCCTAGCATATATTGAGAAATTAAAAATAACACACAGCCTTCTATTAGTAAATTGTTTTCTTTCCTCAGGCTCTTCTCTTGCAAAACAGAAGCTATTTAACAGTGCTTTACATTAAAATGTGATTTTGTAGCTGTGAGCTGGCATATCTCATCACAATTCTGCTCCAATAACAAAAGCTTTGATGTTTCTAATGTTTTAAACACCTTCTAATTGTCCTAAATCTCCACAATCAATGTAGTCTCTCTGAGGTTAATATAGAATACCCATTTAGTTCTTCAATTATAAACTGAAAGATAATGAATGTTAATATTCCTGTCAGCAATTTAAAATAGCTTGCAGGTATACTGATGTAGAGCACTCTTAACAGATACCCAAATGTCTCGATTTGTTTCTTCTTAACTTTACTGAAATTTTGCAAGTGTCTGAGACTAAGGAGTTTCATTTTTCCACTATTTTCAGTTTTCCAGCTGGTTTTTACAATTTCTGATTAGCTCTCCCTGTTTTCATTACCTTTTTCCCTTTGATCTGATTCAATCTTAATTACATTTTTATGCAATATCAAACCAACCCCCAGAAGAAAGTAACCGTTGTTTCTATTGCATCATCTTATAGCAATACATTGACACTAATGGAAACAACGCTAAACTAAGAGTCTGAAACCCAGCTCATGATACTATGAATAAGAGAAAGGTTATTCTCTTAGGCGAACACAACTACAAAATAACTTCATGGTAATTTTTTCACAGTATCTTCCTTGTCATATGGAACTTATTCATAAATTTGTCAGTTTTTATCTTAAAGTTATGTAGGTTGTTTGCCCTGTGCACTTCCCATTGGAAGTATAACAAGTAAACATACTGACTTAGTGTACTTAAACTTTGCCTTATTTCTGATTTAAACATATTCACGTCCATTTCATGAAGTGTGGTCCATATCTCAAGCTGAACTAATTTTGCTCTTATCCACAGTTTTATCTCTGTAGGTAACAGTCCAAAACCCCTCACACTTGATTGTACTACATTAAACAAGCTGCTAGTTTTCTGGGTACTCTTTCTCACTTGTCACACTTTCTGTAAATTACTAAGCCTCCCGATTCTGGAAAATGCATGGTTAATATGAGCAAATATGTGGAAACCACAAGGTACATTATATTAGATTATATTGCCTGTATAATCTACTCATCATTGGCTCTTAGGTAGCCAAATCTCTGCATAGTCCACAGAGAAATCAACTGTCACGACCTCTGCAGTTGAATCATAGGTTTGTAATTCAAGTCAAGTTGACCTATTGTTCAGGTTATTCCTCATTAATGACTTGTGGTATTAAAAGCTTGCCCAGGATTTAAGTATTTTATTCCTTGGTGTAATACAGGCTTTTTCTTTTCATATGAACAACTTGTCCTTTTGTTTCTGCATGTGCCTCCTCCACAAATAGGCTGAAGCAGTGACAGTTCATGAGGGCAGCATAAAGATGTCCAGAATCCATTCTGCAGCAGGGTTCATCCCAGTATTTCATCAGCTAGTGCTAATGCCAAAGGACAGGCTAAAGACTCCTTTACTGCTCTTGCATCAGTGCTTGAACACAAAATGAAGGTCTGCTTTTTTCCATTCATCAGCATACCTGCACTTTACCTCAGGCAATTCCTAGTTTGTTCATTCATATCTTAGCCCATATAGCAGCATATTAGTAAACTGTAAAATTAGTAAAGTATTATCTAGGTGTTTAAGATTCTACATGAATAGGAGCTAAATAAAATCAAAGGTGTATGGCATGGTGTTCTTCATGCTCATTCCTCAACCAAGAGCCAACCTCAACTACAAGCTTTAACATTCTTAATGGCTGACAGTACTCCGAAGTGCACCAATAAAAATACAGAAAATCATAGTAATAATTAAAGGTCTGTTCCATAACCTAACTGAACTATCACAGTTGTCACAACAGTTTCTCTGGTCAGCAGCACACAAGAACGATGTGGTCAACATTATATCTGGCCACCTCTAACACATGGCCCGAACCCTAGAGATTCAGGTACCCACTTACTGGGCAGGGGTTTTATTTTTGGCAGAACTTCTGATGTAAATCCAAAGCAAAGTTTTATCAGATATTTTAATTTTATCACCTAGTGATAACCTGTAGAACGCAAATGAAATTTCTATATGAACATCCAAACAAACTCTGCAGAAATTACAGGAAAATCTTGCTGTCCGTGGGAAGTTGAGGAAATCTTCCAGTGACAGGAAGGGGTTATTTCACAAAAGATTACCAATAACTAAACTACCGATGAGACAAGCAGGTCGGCAAGATAAACTAATACCTACTGAAGAATAATTAAAAAAAAAATGGGCCAAAACAATACAATGTTCCAGAAACAGGTTCTAATTGTTTTCAAAGCTGGAAGAGTTTGGATCAGAAGGAGTGAAGGATTCTGAATGGCAGCAAAATCTTGTGCTCCCTATCTCTTGGTCTCTGGCCCTGTTTCAGGAATAGTTTACCAGCAGAGGAGGCATAAGAGACTAGTTTTGTGCCTTATAACCAAATTTACAACTTACACTTTCTCATTCTTCCATTGTTGAATTTTCACGCACCATATTGAAGTAAACCCCATAAATCTAACAAAATAATAATATGTTTTGTTTGCAATCCGATAAAGCACATGCACATCCCTCAGCTACCAGAAAATCCCGTTATTAAACTACTCTGCTCAGCTTTTAGTGTAAGCTGGAAGTTCTTACCAGAAAATGGTGCTGTAAAAAATGAAACATAATAAAAGCACTAAAGTGACTCAATTCTATTCTACTTGGACTCTTGGTGTGTCTATTAGAAATTAAGATGTGTCCCACTGATTTGGAGGTGGGGAATTAATTTTCATATTCATTTTCTCAATAAACTGGGATGATGCCTGAAGAATGTTTGTTTGGTTTTTTTTTAATTCTAATATTCTAATTTTAAACCATAAAATGTCAAATTTTATGTATATATCTAAAAACAAAAAAAACCACCTTTATATAGTCTGGGTTTGTTCCAGTTTACTGATTGGATTTGAATAGACAACAGCTTTTAAATGTAGACCTACTGTTATTTCTCTCTCTCTGTCTCTCTCTCTCTCTTTTTAAGTAGGGATGAAATGAGTGTAGATTTGTGAATTCTTGTCAATTAACATTTCTGTCTCTCTTACCATTCCCTCTTCAGTCAGAACCACCTCATCCAAAAAAAAAACAATCTGCTTAAAAAAAAAGCCACATTTCAACTCAAAGATGAAGAAGTATTTATTCTTATATGTTTAGTTGGGTATAAGGCAATTTTGGAATGGTCTTGGTTTGTATTTTATATCCAAATACTAAAAAACTTATATACTGATACACTGATGTTATTCGTACATGAGTACTGAGCTATTTTATGAATGGATGTAGAATTGAATGACCTTATAATCTACAGTACTATAGAAGCCATGTGAGTTCAGAATGTTTATAATAATGGAAAAAACATGTTAGGCATCTGGTAGCAGTTTAGAAAAACCCTTTTGCTAAGCACAGAAACACAGAACTACGTTTTGTAGGCCTGTTAAAAAGCAGAATACAACATTGTTCTTTCAATAGCAAGTGCAGTAGGCTGAGACAATTTGGCATTTTCTAACCTTGCCTACTGGAGCAGTGAATTGAAATAACTGGGTACATTCTAGTCTTAGTGCAAATAAAGTGATTTGGGGTGACCCGGAACTTCCTAACTGTACCCAAAACTCTGTTGTTTGTAAAATGTATCTGAGAGCCTTCTTGCAAAGATCACAAACCCACTCTTAAAGTTGCCAAAGATGACCTAATTCAAGTTGTGGCCATTATAGAAAAATAATGATCATGTTGAGACCCTATAAATATTGGTCTTAAAATGGAGGTCCTTCAGAGTTCTCAGGGATAGCACTAAACTGCTACCCATGTCTCACAAAGGAATTTGGTCTAACAGATTGCAAAGAGCAAGTAGCAAGCTACCTCTCATACATACAGCAAAAAGATTGATGAACTTACTATCATTTGATCCTGCAGGTTAATCAGTGGTCCATTTCCTCATAAAATCTTTTCATGCAGCTCAAGGACTGTTAGGTACCAAACCTCTTTATTTGTGAGGGTGTGTGCACAATTTAGTTTAGAAACTTCTTTAGATTTTTAATTGAAACTCTGTATTGATTATAACAAATTGTTGATCTTTGATTAAGTGTTGAAAGAAAATAATATTATTCAATGTTGTGATTCATGATAATAGGGTAATCCAACCTCTATTTACTGCTATTTCAAATTACACCAGACTCATAGTTATGTGTTAAACCACTACACCAAAGCCCCTACACCTAAATCATTTAGTTGTGAACTGTTGACTAAGTCTGGGACTAGGAGTGGATTCAGCCACACCAAGACTGTTCTCTGAGAAGCTTAGAAAGCAAGTGGGTCCCCTCTGAACTTCATGACTCAACAGGAGGACCTTCCTCATTGTTTTCCCTGAACCATATGGAAATGACTCCAGCCTGATCCTGACTCCCCTATCCCTATATAATTTCCCCTGATCCTTGTGTCAATCACTCCCATCCTTTTCCAATCCCTACACATTCCTTTCACATAGTAAGTAACAAGAGTGAAACTTGTAATCAAATTCCATTTAGTTACGTTTTCAAAAAGCTAAATTAAAACCACCTTTTCCTCATATCTTTGTCAGTGATTATTTAAGTGACCTTTAAGATCTACCACTCCTGTCCATGACAGAAACTAAAGACTTTCAGATACAAAGAATAAGATCCTCCATCTGGGTCAAGTTAAGCCACATGATGGACTATTCATGAACTTAAGGCAAGTAGTAACCTAAGCATCATATGGTTACATCTGTGTAGACAAATATTGGCCAGGAGAATGTCTGTAGAATGAAACAGTTGTGCTGAGAATACAATAACCATATTAAATGTTTCAAGTGTTTCTGCTAAAGGTTGCCGCTGGACTAGTCCAAAGCAAATGAACTAATATATAGCTTCCAGTTGAGCTTCATCCATATGCAATGCATTTTGTGCGCTCCTATACCACACTCACACAAATCAAAGCACAGTGATCTTTGGCAATTGGAATCAGGAGTTTTAATTCAGAGGTTCATTTCTGATACAAAGCGGATACGTCCACAGGCCTGCCATAAAAGATCTGTTTTACCCTTCCTTGAGGCAAAAAAATGGGGATATTTGTTCCAGTTTCAATAGAAATGAGAACTGTGGGCTTAGGATTTTCTTCTCCTGTGCCTGAAGAGTCTTACAATGAACAGGTTGCATTCCTAAAAATGCCCTTTCAGCTTCAGAGGATGATAATTCCAGGAGTTTCATGAGCCATAGGATACATCCATTTAACTGACTTTTTTTTTGGTGGATTTGCAGGATGAATTTTCTCTTGTACATAAATGCACCAAACACACCAAAGCATCTGGGAAAATATATATCTTTTTACAATTAAGAATTTATATAAGGATTCAGCAATTACAAGGCTGTGAAAAATCTAGGACTAGACACATATACTAGTAAATATTACAGGATAAAATGAAAATATTACGGAATGGAAATTAACATCTACTGAAACAAATACCATGACATGGTTCTTCATTCCCATGGGAGTTGTTTTGTTTTGTTTCTTTTTCCTGTTGCTCAGTGCCCTCCAGCTAGTTGTTTCCATTTACAAGTCTCAGTGTGATAAATCAGATCCTTTCAAAGTGAGCTGATATACCGTGCTGTCAGCACACAACTCTCAGGAAAATTAAAAAAAAAAAAAAAAAAAACCACAAAAAAAAAAAAAAAAAAAAAAAAAAAAAAAAAAAAAAAAAAAAAAAGTTAGATGCATCGTAGATTACTTAAACCACCCCTTGCATGTTAACAGCTTCCTACATAATTTTAGGTGTGTTACTTTAATGTGTTGAACCTTCCAGTTATATCAAATAAGCAGTCCACCACAAAATAGTTGTAAGAATATACACAGGAAGGTAAATGCGTTCAAATTAAAAAATGCTCTGATTCACATACTATGTCAATGCTTATTAGTTACAAGTGCTATTATTGTCTTATTTCAGACTTGGAATGGCATGTTGAATTTGGATCTTTCAAAGAAGATTTTGGCATAGAGTTAAATCCCAGAAATATGGGTGATTTTAGGGAAAATATAATGCAATCCTGACTAACAACATTTCTATAAACCAGTACCCCAATATAATGTATGTTCTGCTGTTTGGATTATCTGTAACATGTCTACTAGGATTAAAACTATGCTGCTGCTTCATTTGTAAATGGGGGCAATAAGTACATAACAAATAAAAAAATTCTTTACAGTTCTTGATTTTCTTTTTTTTTTTTTTTTTTTTTTTTTACTCAAGGTTTTAAGAAGTAATGAACCTCCCCCTCTCACATATTCCCTGGGCATGTCTCTTTGTTGCAGCTGCAGGTCTGGCAGTTTTTCAAGTCTGGTCAGGTTTATCCCTGGTAACATACTAGCATGTATCTGTCAGTGTTACTTTCTTCTTTTCCCCAGTGATCACCTATTCTGACGAATGATTCCCCAGTTCTCTATTTACTTTTAAATGTACCTGCTGTCAAAATGATTTAAGACTTTATGAACAAATGCTGGTTTTGAAATGTACGAAAGGCAGGATCATACAGAAGAGAGTCTGTACTGTCATTCCTGAAGTCTCAATTTTAACTGATTCCCAAACGAAAAGCTTTTTAAAGAATGATAAATTGCAATGAATTGTAAAAAAGTAATCTGTATGCTGAGTAATTGTCACGATCCGTAACCTATTATATCTCCTTATTGGAGTGTATTAACTTATCAGGATTTGCTGAGAGATCCACACGTGGGTATCGCCTCACACAGAGGAGACAGGGGCTTATGCCCTGACTTTTTTGAGTGAATAACTTGCTCAGTGCTTACTAATATTTCTAAAGAAATGCACGGTTTATTGTGGGGAAAACAAAACAATTTGGGGCAGGAGGTTCAAAAGGAGTGATTACAACACATTAAACATATATGGGTACACCTTAGTTACACATCTTATTTACTTATTTGAGGGAAGGAGGGGGAGGGATATGCCCGATGAAGTTCCCATATAGGGTCGCGATTACTTTCCCCTATAAGCTGGGGTAGCCGGAATTGTCTCACCACGCTGCGGCGCAGATAGGACGAGCTGGGTAGCAAAGAGGCTGCAGGCACTCCGAGTGCAGGTCGCCCCCC
>NW_009970725.1:2645650-2670160 GCF_000747805.2 Chaetura pelagica
CAGCAGAGCGGCTCCCAACAGCAGCAGGCGGCGGCACATGGCAGGAAAATGGCGGCGGCAGGCAGTGTGTGGAGACGACCACCCCGAACACGAGGAGAGGACGAGAGAGAGGGGCGTGCAGCGCTGCCTCTTTTATGGGGTTTTCTGCGCTCCCGATTGGCCGGTTTTGTATTTCCGGGCTTTTCAGCCAATCAGACGGGACCTAGTCCTGCCCCTGCTTCCGGCCACGGCTCCTCCCCTGTAGCAGCTGCCCCCCCACACACACACACACAGGGGGGGTTCAGCGCCGCGTGGAGACGCCATTTTAAGTCAGTTTTGTCGGCTGACTCGAAGGACATTTCATGTTCGTGTAAGGAAATACCTGGTCCTTCACAGTAATACAAAAAGTTGAATTTAAACGGGCTCTTCTGAATAATACTGTTATACATTGAAAAATTTGGGTTTAAGAGAATTGCAATTCAAGAAGTGTCATTATATCTATGATATTGTTTTCTAAACTTCTGTTACTTCTCTTGCATGAAACAGCTACTCAAGGAAGTAAGCGTGTTTTTCTAAAGTTTTGTACTGTGATGCATCCATATATAACAAGGTACTAATATTAAATCATTGTTAAAAATAGAATTGTACCACCTACGGTTTTTTGTCTGAATTCTTCTATCTTTCTTCTATATTTTTATCTTCCCTAGTATCCATGGCAAACATACAGAAATGGTAAACTAGTTTCCACCTCTGCTGTTTACTCTGACCCAAAAAGTAAGATTCAGGCAAAAGTCATGTAGCTCAAACTAAAAATGTTTCAAATCATTCTTCAGTGAAGAAACTCACAGTATATGGTTTATGCTAAATGTTATAAGTTAATTGCTCCAGAAGAGTAGGTTTTCTTCTCATAGCAAAATCTTGACTTGGCCATCAAAAGATCTGGCCAGAAATGTCAGGTGAGCCTGATTTTGGGGTAACCCCAATGACAAGATTGCTGAGCTCTTAATAGGCACTAAACTAGTTTCTTCATGGCTTCCTCAAATCGAATCTATGCTATTACCAAACCTACAAGCTTAATACAGGGTGATTGTTTTCCAGAAGGAGGCTATAAGACTCATTGTAAATACCAGATGAAGATGGAAATATCTTTGTAAGAGCCTTGCATAAAATTTCCTCCTGCCTTTACTGTGTGTATTCCTGTTAATGGGGGTGTTTTCATTTGTACTTTTCACTCTGCCAGAGAAGGAACACGACAGTATGTTATTTCATATAATTTTAAATTAAATCTATTTAACTAAGCACGTAAATGAATAAAAAAGACCAGAGTATACCAGTACTGGCAGTGCACGTTAGCTCCACAAAGAAGCTTATCATATTTAAGTACTATTTATATAAGGCAGAAAAGGAAGCTTTGAAGAGAAATGTCTATATAGTTAAAATGGCTATTTTACAAACTCAAATCACAGTAGTTTGAACTGAAGCCACATACTAGGAGTGTACTCCAAGTAAAAACACTAGAAACTTCTGTACTAAAAATATATCTTTACATATGCTTTATGGTGGAAAAGGAGGAAAGAGTAGGCAAAAAAATTAAACCATAATTCTGTTCAGAAAAGCAGTCCCCCTTTTCCCTCAGTCTCCTAGCATATCTAAGGATCAATCATCTGCAATAAAATAAAATTATAAATTAAACTCTTTACAAGTAGTTCTACATTTTAAGTGTGTTTTCCATTATTCACTTTCAGAGGAAATAATTTACCAAACAGAAACAATGTCCTTCAGATTTTGACATAGATTTTGCTGGGAAGGTTAGGAAATGAAAATATATTGGAGTTCCATGTTATCATCTCTCCTTTTACATATCAGCTTTTTTTGAGTGAAATTTATAGTAGAAACTCCAGAAACTCTTTTGAGGTTAGGTTTAGTTTGTAATAAGATAAGCAATTGATTAACCTATGGTAATACTCATTCTAGTCCAAGTACAACAGACTAAAGTGAAGATCTCACTGGCAAAAGTCAGGAGCTGTTTCATACTTGAGAGCTACTCCGTGTTACTTCCTCTTAACAGAAAAACATTGAACTCACATATTTTGTACTTCCAACTAGAGTTTTCATAGTGAATGGCAAGTGTAAATCTGAATATCTCTGCTTCAAATTAAATGGTTTATCCCCCAAAAGACAGGCTCTGACCAAGTGTTCCTTTCCAAGGCTCTGCTGATTTGTTCTAAAGGAGAAAATTCACAGGGGGATAGTCTGGTAATAGTAGCACCTAACAGAATTATACAATAAGGAAATACTATTTCCAAAAATCACAGCCTTGTGCAATTGTATAATCATAGGAGTACTTTTTATTAAAAACAATCAGTAAAAGGAAGTGATTTTGGGTTAAGATGGATAGCCAGAGAACTATCCATAGTGAAATTATTTTCTTTCCTCATAAGCAGTAATTACTTTGACATTTCATGAAGAAATGACAGTCAACAGTTGTACTTTTTTTTTTTTTTTTAAAAACAGTAGCAGTTTTTGCATGAAAAATTAAGTACCGCTTTTTTTGCAGCTCTGCCAGATTGATGGTATAATTAATGGAGAAGATTCTAAACTATGTTTAGAATATTTGTATTGAGTTGAGGACCCTTCTGCCTGCCTGCAAAAGAGTAAGTCCCTACCTCTACCCTTCTCTTTCTATCTGTATCAGAAGTAGAGTACAAAGGGGCAACATCTTCTGCAGGTCTATCACTTGTCTTGGGCAAACATGAGAGCAAATATTCAGAAAGTGGGATTGAGATGACTTCCAGCTCCTGGATTCAATGTGAAAAAAAGAAAAAAAAAACACAACTGTGACAGGTAAGCATCTGTTTACAGTAATTCTTGTGGAGCAAAAGCAAAGAAGAGAAAATGGAAGGCAGGGGACAAAACGTTAATTATTACCTGAATCTGTGTTTCTTCCTTACAATGTCTTGAGTCTTAATGCAGGATTCATTTAGTTCTGAATTAATAACTGATTTAAACAGGTAGTTATGTACTTGTCGTATATCTTTAACAATTAACTTTCGAAAAAAACAAATAGTATTAGTCAAAACTTAAGAGATAAGGAATTTGATCCATACTTAGGAGTTTTTAAGAAGACCTTTTCTATACTTGGGGATCTAATCCGCTTCAACCTACACGTTTAGTCTTTTGAGACAGCGTGAATCACCAAAGAAGCCCTTTAAAAACATTTACCAAAATTACTGTGTTATGATACTATCTTCATGTTCTTAACCTTTGAGATTGAAAATTATTATCAGAAGTATCTCTTGTTTTATTCAGTGGTTGTTTAGGGTCAATAGATAGTCAGATGAAGTATTGGGTAAGCTTGGGAGAAGGCTTTTCAGAGATGAAGGTACACATAAAAAATAATGCAAGCTTCATAGAAAAGCAGAGTTCATACCAGTGGAATTTTTTTTTTTAATATCCAAAACTGTATCTACTGGTTTAAAACTGCATTTTGGGCACAAGTTTCTTATCTGCAGATGTTAAGTAATTTAGTTGTATATATGTGCTATAGTGCATATCTTTTTTTTTGTCTTAAAGATGACTGATGATATTATTCATAGATCACTAATAATCTTTTGTGTATGTAAACACTGTAAGCTGGTCAGTCTGAACACTTGTGACTGATTAGCATAGCAAGCTCTATCACTTTGATAACACTTTGTCACACATTTAGAAAAAACAGGAAATTCTGGTGGGAAAAAGCAGGTAGCACTGAACACTTCTGTCTAACAGCATCACGATTTATATACTGTGCCTAAAAACTACACATAAGGATTTTCTGAAGTACTTGAGGGTGGTAATAACACATGCAGGAATCAAACTCCAAATTGATTTCCTTCTTATTTAAGTTATTTAAAAGTGAGAACAGCAGAATTCTTTAAACAATCTAGACTTAAAATAGGATGAAAATTCTCTACTGGCTTTATTGTTTATTTTAACAGAACCTGTTCTACTCAGTTGGTTTCATTAATTACCTTTTCTATAATGGGATGCTGGAATGTATTTTAAAAATAACAAGATTATATACACATATCATTACTTATCAAATGTGCTTTCTATCTCTCTTCTATGTGGAGTATAGTAATTTTGTCTGTATAAAAATCAGAGTTTCAATCATCTGCCTCTGAAATTGAGTATTGCAAAAGCAAATGAACAGCAGAACGGCAAGTAAAAAGGGTAAAACAAAGAGAGAAATGCCACATGTGGACAAAAGAAACATGTAGAAAGAGTGTTTTAGTCACAGTGCATGACAAAAAGCTGCCTTCAACTGCTGTGACATTTGCTAAGCAGAAAACTATCAGTGTTCTGAACAGGAAATGGTGGACAATTAATCTTTGCACAATTAAGCTATTTTCATGTATTTGAGTTAATTTTCAGGAATGACCGCCCCTGAGACAAGATTTTTTGTTAGCAAAATACTAAGATTTACTTTCTTACCAGTTTCAAATTATTTTCCCAAAAGAATACATGAACACAGATACAGAGATTTGTTAAAGTCTACAACAGGTTTAAGTTCCTTTAAATGAATCTGGCCATTTTCCTGGCTCTTATGACCTCATTATCACCTCAGATTTCACTTCACTAATTTCCTTAAAACCAGTCCTTGATCTTCCATCTCTATATAAAAAATGAGAACAGGAAATTCCCTGTGTACAGCAAAATTCCCACTAACTTCCAGGTTAAGCTTGCATGGTAAAAAAAGCCTATCATCTCACAGCTACTAAAGCCTGTGTTTTAATTCTCAACTTGCTTGATCTAAGAATGCAAAATGATGCACATTTAATAGAAGTCCCACCTTTCATGTGTTATGCCTTTATAATGTGTTTTTGGAGTAATTTTTCTCCATTGTGCATCTTTGGTGGTGTTTTCCTCATGATGTCAAACTAAAGGAAGCTATAAGAAGCTTTTTTTTTCTGACACCAGTGCTTACATGAAAGCTACAAAGACACTCTTAATTCTTCACTTTATTTTCACATTCACAGGTCATCTCTTGGAGTCTAATAGACAGCTTTATAATTCCACACTGACCTGCTTTTTTCTCAAAAAAACCCAAACCACACCTTTAAAAACGTCTAATAAATTTTAAAATCCCAAACACATTAACTTCAGAGTTTTATGCTCTGAAAACATCCCAAGGACAATTTTTCTGAAGGCCTACATTTCTGCTTGCTCAGGCTACAGCGCACTAAAACAAATCAGGACTTGTACAGCTTTTTGATAGATTTTATTGATATTCTCAATCTTGTAAGTTGAAGTCACTACTGGCATTTGATTATTTTTTTTTCTATAAACAGGTGTAAAACTTCTTTTCCTTACTAGAACATATCTAAATATTTTCCTTGGTAGAAAAGTCATAAAATATTATTTATTGGGAAAAAATCTCACTTTATCACATTTGAATATGCTGTTGTTTTAGCCACATTTAAGTAACACAGACTAAACAGTGAGACAAACTTGCTTCTTGGTTTAGAATTTAATTTCAGCACTTTAGCAACTTATTTCCTGATTTGGTACTTGTTTGTACCTCAGTAGTATTAAACCACAATCACTGTAATTCTTACTCTGCATGTTATGCAAGCACAATTATATTGCGTAAGCAAAAAACCACCTTGATTCAAAATTTGAACTGATGCAGATTTGCCTAAACACAATTGACATAGGGTGTTGTTTCCAGTTCTATCTTGCCTCAGGAAAAATCCTGCTGCAGGATTAATGATACTCACCTTGAGCCGTTGATACTAGCTGGTTTGTCTTCTGAAGATCACCCTGTACTAAGAAAGATGAGCTCCTCCTTAAAAAAAGGGGTAAGACCAGGGACTAATGTTTCACCTCTAATCTCTCCATGACTCAATTTGTTTTCTCTCCCTCTCTTTCAATTGATCATGGTTTCCTAACTAGGTATTTAAGTGCCAAGGGCTATGTAACGTGCATACTTCAGAGTAACCTTCTCATTAAAACATTAGAGGACAAATGCTCAAGGAGAATTTGCAATCAATATTCTGTATTGTCTTTACTACTCCTTTCTTCAGCTGCTATTACTGGCACTGCATCCATTTGCAGATCCTTTTACGTAAAGGTAACAGGAGACACATAGACTTACGTAAAATTTGATTTCACCAAGGAATGGTGTTTGTTTCTGTAACAGTAATAATTTTACACAGCACAAGTTGAAAGTGAATGTAATAATAGCTTATTAGACAAAATTGTGAATATTTAATAGTCTTTTTAGTTAATCCATGCTCTGGTAATGTTTCAGGAAGGATTTCCTTCTGGTAAAGGCTCTGTAATTTAAAATAAGGGAAGACACTAGGATCTGTACCATTAGCTGTTAATTCTAATCACCTAAATTTATTTGTTTCCTACAGGGAAGCTATTTAACAATGATCTATAGATTGACTGTTTCAGAATACCTATAAAGAAAAGAAAAATAAGGTCCTTTATGAGATGGTTCCCACACCATCTGTTACACTGCTTTGAATGAAATGACAGTAAGAAGGACTCCAAAAGAAATGATGTAGCAGATGGCTTTGAGATAAAATGATGACATGTATGCTTTTCTTTTTTTCTTTTTACTTACTACTAAAGAAAACACAAGAAGATAAACCAAACATTCTATTAGACTATGTTAAACTTGTTTGGAATTGTTAAGCATATCAGAATAAAAGTCTCAAAAATGCAGCTTGTATGATGTAGCAGTATGATGTAAAGTGGGGGAGAGGGAGCAGAAGAGCATTCTAGATTAATAAAAATGGTTAAGAACACTACGTTATTGAAAATCTTCCTTTATCCTTCTTTCAACTTTCTCTAAAGTTGGCTTTTTAACTGCCCTCCCTAGTAGGCATACCCTTACTATTTCTCAATCTTCCTGAAATAGGCAGGGATCTTCATCTTAATCAGACACCTCACATAGCTTTTGACCTAGTATTTGGTAACTAAATGAATAATAGCTAAAAATACATCTATTTTGCCAGTTAATTCCTTTGAAACGTGGGAAATATTTCAGGGACCTGTTCCCAAAATTATGTGTAATCTGTATGGTTCCAGTGTGATGCTCCTTCTATTGGTGAATCAGTCAATTCCCAGAAACTGGATTAGCAATCTATAAATAGTCTTTTCATAAAATTAGGCCTCACAAATCATTATGATTCACAGATGAAATCTGAAAAATTACTTGCCAGAGAAGGATAAACAAATTGATAAATAAATAAAAGAAGTACTATAGAGGAGTTTGAATCTGATTGATTGTAAAGTAAATATTAGTTGAATTTTTTATATACAACAGAAACTTTCCTTACTATTGCCCTTTGCAACACCATCAGCAGTAAATTTGTTTCAGTTGCTAGACAGTTAGGTGCATTCCCAGTCTTGCTGAGCATTACCTCCCATTATAAAACTCTTTCATTTTATTTTGTAGACAGAATGCCAATGTATTTTATACCTGATTCTGCATTGTATAACATAATTTATTGTGGAGTAAGAGCAGCCTGCTTATGAAACTCAAACTGCAGAATCAGCTACTAAACTGCTTTGCCATTCCCAAAATAAACATAGACAAAAAGAAAGTGATAAAATAGTATTGGCAAGAATGTGGTTGTATTTATTTCTAGAATGCAGCGACATGATAAGACATTGTGGGATAAATTCTGGAAAAAAAAAAAAAAAGAAAAAAAAGAAAAAAAAAGAAAAAAAAAGCTGAAAGAACTGGGAAAAATTCTAAAGTCAGACTGCATTGTGAAACAATCTTTTCCTAACAAATGCTATTATAACCTAATTTAAGGAATTTCCTTCTAGAGATAGTACTTTTACTTTTCGAAGATGGGACTCTGTTGCATATCGAGTTTTTTACTTATTATTAGAAAATAGAGTTGAGAGGATTTAGAGAGAATGGGAATGTATTCCATGCTAATCCAAAGAGGAAAAAAAAACCAACATAAGAAAGAAGTAATGAATCGTAGTTTGACATCAGTTTCTTAGATGTCAATATTTATAAAAATGGTTGTGAAGAAACTCTAATAAGAAATGAGAAAAACAATGAGAGAGTGAGTCTTCTTCCTTCCTAAACATCTGACTAAAGTACATGGAACTTACGATAAGAAGAACCAAATCTACAAATATATTATTCATGTTTGGTTTATATTGATAGTTTATTATCCACTTAAACTGAGGTGGAAAGATGATCCTTCAACCCCTTTTTTTTTTGGATCCTGCAAGTCAGTTTGCCTCTCAGAGAATGAATATATGAACTCTTATTTCTAGATTCAGCAAAACATTCTGGGTGGCAGTCATGGGATTTTGTGGTGGCATTTGTCCCTCTGGATGGCCATTACAGTTAATTTCCAGTAATGAAGTATCAGCTGTTAGAGATCCTATATAAGCTCTTAAAATAAAGTAACTATTAAAAAAACTTCAGGGAGTCACACTTTAGGAATGTGACCTTTGCCTAACAGTGGGATATATTATGAACCAGACAAAGTAATTTCAGTTTTCTGTAGATATGTCAGGGTGGGGGAAATGTGTAGGTGTCTATCTGTAGGTATACTTACAGTAACAGTGTTATCACTAGTGACCTTATAGATAGAATCTACAACATCCCAAAAAGGTGTCAGACAGTGCCAAGAGGTGACATGGCATACTGCTATGTAAATCATAGAATCAAATAATGGTTTGGGTTGGAAAGTACCTTAAAGATCATCTAGTTCTCCCCTCCCCATCCCCCACTCTACATGACAGGAACACGTTCCACTGAACCAAGTTACTCAAAGCCCCATGCAACTTGGCCTTGAACACTCATTGTAGTATGCTAGAGTAAGCATACAGCCTTCAGCCCTTGCTTCAAAAAGGTACACTTCTGTAAGATCAGAAGACCCAATAAATACTAGTGTCTTACTAGAGTATATCTAAAAAAAGCAAAACATGAAAACCAAAAGTTTCTTTCTTAAGAAGAAAATGTTGAGAATATCAGGGTGTCATAAAAACTGATTTCTAATATAAGTTTTGAGTTGAGACCTTATATTTTTTAATAAAGTGACAATACAGAATGCCCTCCAAGGAAAGGTGAATAATACTAAAATGTTCCATGAGTAGCCACACAATTTACACATCTAACTAAAACAGTAAAAAAGAATGGTGCAAAGCCTTAGTAAATACAAAGTGAGAGTCCAATAAAAGTTATGACACTTGCCCATGAACAAATATTTTCATATACGTTTAGAAAATTAACTACAAGATACCATAAGTCCACATCCTAAATTGAACATTGAGAAGTATCTGACATATCAAGTCAGGAGGAAGTGAAAAAGACCTGTGAGGAAATTCACAGTTTTATTAAAGATCAGGAGAATGATGGTAATCATTTGCGTTTGACATTTCTGCATGAACCAGAGGCAGAATATCATCCTGATAATTCCAGCATTATAATAAAGAAAAATAAAATTCTTTTGCATCAGTTTTACATGTATAATCCACTACTGAAAAGCAGTATTTTCACTTTTTTATGCCATAGAACTACTGGAAATGTCAAGTTGAGTATTTTTGTTTTAAACTACAGAATTCTTTCCTGAAAAAGAAAAACATATTCCTTTCATTTATCTGACTTGTTCAAATACTTGACTGCTGCCAAGGAGTCAGACATAGGTCTAAAGTAACTGCAGTACAAGTATTTCTGTAGTGCTTTTTAATGTATTTAATTGGAATGTTAATAGGCCAGAAAAGAAGACCTAACAAGAGAAAAGGGAAGCCCCAATGGTGGTGTTTTTTTTTTAGTGTGAAGAGTTCAGTAATATTCTTTTTATTGAAGCATTCTTTCATGGAAATATTTTTTTTTTTCATTATTTTTAGCTGAATCCTCACAGCTGTGAAGAGGATGGAGGGATCAAAAGACTTTTAGTCTTCCTTAAATGTTTCATAAAACTCTTTCTTGAGGGCCTGGCAAATCTAAGAGAGATGAGACAGTCATCTGGAACAGTCTGATATGAGACATAGAGAACAGAAGCAGTAATAAGAATGCCTCAGATCCTACTTTCTGTAAGTGGCACTGCAGGGGTGAAGAAATACAGGAGTGACAGACTTAAACCAAGGATGAATGTAATGGGGGAGAAGCCAAGACTAAGATGTAGGGCAGACAGTCATGATGAGAGGGAAGCAGGATTTTTAAACTGTCATCTGGTAACAGCTTGACAGAAGTAAACTGTTGCATCAGTCTTCATCTTAGTAATTATACAACAAATCTGACAAAGATAACTTGTAATTATCTAGAGTGATGTATGAGAACAGAATTTTGTGTCATAACAGTATTAAAATTGCACTTGTTTCACGGAACATTTTTTTGGTCTTTTTTTTTTACTTCAGTCTAATGGACTGCTCTGGAATGAAATTATGTGGCTCAGGTTGATGTGTGGACCCATTTTAGTGATATCTGTTTAATAGATAGGATCAGGCACAAAAGAACCTGCTGTCTTTGAAAAAACATTGTTGTACAATAATGACTCTCTTCTTCCTTCAAAATCCTGACAGAATTCCTGCAAATTAGTTACAATTTTTCTTTGAATTGGAGATCACCACAGCATAGTGTTAGGCAAGGCTCCCTATTTCCAGTAATTGAGGTGCACAGAATTTTGGCATTCTTTGTACAATTTTCTAAGAGAAAATGAAAAAGATGATGCTATGAGAAGGAAAAAATTATTGAATCTGTGCTGTCCTAGGGTACATGACAGGTCTCCTATAACAGAAGGTTAGGCTTTAGGTTGGAAGAGACCTTAAAGTTCATCTAGTTCCAATCCCTCTGCCTATAGTGACACCTCCCACTAGACCAGGTTGATCAAAGCCCCATCCAACCTGCCCTTGAACACTTCCTGGAAAAGGGCATCCACAGCTTCTCTGGGCAACTTCTGCCAGTATACCTAACTGCACATACATCATACCTCTTCTACTAGGTAGATATGTTGGATATGGGCTCCTTCTTCAAAGGTATCACTGTCCTACACTGTAAGTTAGGTGGCAGAATCTGAGGTGCTGTTTTGAACACAGACTGCAGGGGGTATGATGGGATTCACTCTAATCCCATCGATAGGCTGGCATCATACAGTGCAATATCAACTGTTCTGGAAAGAAAAAGAATGTTGAACTAATGGTTGGAGCTTGACAAAATGAATGTAGAAAAGAAAAATCAGTTAAAAATGGAAGATTAATTGAAGACTAATTAAATAAGAAATATTTGGAACATAAGAAAGAAGAAAAAATATCTAGACACTCACTTTAAATTGGTATAACTTTACATTCCTTGTTAAGAGCAAAAGAAATTAAAACTGAACACAAAGAACTGTGAATGAAGCAGTCTTTGCCCAAATACTTTTAAGCTGAAAACTAAGCTGCTTTTTGATTAGGCATTTGAGATCAGTGACTGAGAGATTATTTTCTTTTCAGCTAAAAAGTAGAAGTTCAAAACACACTCTCTACATTTGTAAAAAATAAATAGGGTAATGGTCATAGGATCTAAAAGTGGAGCACTAATATTTGTGCCTGGTGAAATAGAGGAAGTTCTCTGAAGGAGAACATGAACATAGAATCCTCCATTTTACAAAAAAGAAACAAAAAAACCCAAACAAAAAAAACACACACACACACACACACAAAAAACCCAAACAAAAAAAACCCCAACAAACCAAAAAAACAGAACAGACTCTATAGCTCACTTAACATTTTCAAGATTTCAAATTTTTAAATATGTTGTCACATGAAATAAATCTATAATTTAGCTATTGCTAATCAAGAAAAAGCAGATCACAACATTCATTGCATGCAGAGCTGAACCTCCTTCCAAAATGCTGAGGTGATGCCTGTTGCTAGGTATGACCTAGAAAAATATTAATATCAAATTAATATGAAAGAACAAGAGCTGTGTAATTTTAAAGGCAAATGTACATTTTTTCAGTTGTCAACTGATACCAAGATTTAAGCCTCCTTACTAAATTGAACATAATTTCTTGGTTCCTGTAATATAAAACAGAATCCTTAATCAAAATTACACCCATGAATTTGCTTTTCTCATCAATTTTCAGTGACAAACATAAACTTTGAAAATTTTAATTCTATTATAAATTAATTCTGTAAAATATGGTTGATTTTTGCTTGGGTTTTTGTTTTTTGTTTTTTTTTTTTATTCAAAGATATTTAACCTGCACTTCCTTGCTAAGGATGAATTCCCACAAACACGTTCAAGAGGACAGTTACATGTTTGTTCCTGTTGCTTCTCCCTATAGCACTTAATTTT
The DNA here is from genome assembly GCF_000747805.2 of Chaetura pelagica. Taxonomy (NCBI): domain Eukaryota; kingdom Metazoa; phylum Chordata; class Aves; order Apodiformes; family Apodidae; genus Chaetura; species Chaetura pelagica. The sequence goes on from NW_009970725.1 coordinate 2,657,934, forward strand.
TTCATTAAGACTTGACAATGATCTTTTCACATATTTATACACATTACCTCTTTATACATACAGACACTCATGATACTTAGACTTACACAGTGATACTTAATATTTTACTTTGCTGCTTACTTTAGCTTTATCTTTAGTGCAAAATTATACATTTTAGAACAACTAGATACCAAAGAAAGTATTAAAGTATTAAGATTATAATCTTCTTTTGTACTTTAGTAGCATTTTGGTTTTGTAGCCACATTGTGAAACATAAAAATACAAAAAAAAATGCACCCTAAAGGGCTCACCATCTATTCTGCTCTTGGTATTTTCTGAAGGAATTTTCATAAATATATAAATATAAACCCACATATTTCCTGTTGAAAAAAGTGTGGCAGATTTTCCATTCCCTATCAAGAAATACAATTTCTGACATAACAGATGGGGCAGGCTTGTCCTGTATATTTGAAATTCAGGAAGGACTGTGTGTTTATTTACCACTGTTTACAGTATACAATTTTCCATGATATAATGACCTGAAAGGCAGTAACACAGGGACCAGTGTCTCTACAGGGGGTTCCTACATATGGTGAAGAAATAGGTGACTCTAGATAGAGACAACCTTGGACTAGTTCCACTCTACATATTGGCTTGTCTAACTTCTACTGACTTCTCTTATCGTTAAGTCATAAGAAGTGAACTGCCGAGTTCAATGACACCCAAAACATCTTCCTAGTGCACAACATTCAAATCCATTTAAAGCTAGAGGAGCTAAGGTGATTCATTGTGTATTTTGTTGAAAGGTGTTAAGCTAGTTTTAAAAAAATGTCACTAACACAAATAGAAAATATCAAATGACATCCTGTATTCTACACTACTATAGATGGCATGACACAGAAAGATGCAATGAATTCATTACTTTGCCATGACAGTGAACCAATACATTCATTTTGTACTGTTACTATTTTTTGCAGGAAAGTGTGATTTAGTAACACAGAAAATAAGTCAAAGTTAAGTCTAACATAGGTACAACTGTAACTATAAACAAGTGCTTGTGTTGCTTCTGTGTCAAGAAAAAATGTAAAAAATATTTAACTTCAAAAAGATGAACTTATAACAAAATATTACAATCATTACTGAGTAGCCACAGGTTTTAAAGATTTTAAAAGTTAAATACAAACATAAGCTATCATTACAAGCACTAACATAAAAAAGTTTTATTAACATTTAGGGAATTTCAGGAGAAAGAGTATTAAATGTACTTAATGGAATTAGAACATATGTATCTTCAAACGCTTAAGAGTTAGATAACTCTTTTTTCAAATTGTCTCCTTCCTCATTGTATATTTCCAGTACACAAACATTTTATTCACTATTCATTTGAATCCTAGCAATGCTAACAGCTAGTTAGAAAAACAAGTTGTTTCTGTCAAAGTTTCAGATAAAAGTGCAAAGCTTTTCATGAGAACTTCATAGTACATACCCAGGTATAGAAGGTTTTAATAAACAACCACTATTTTTTTTTGGTTGATGTCAAGGAAAATATAGCACAAAAGGAAGAAATTGCACGGAAAAGTTGCAATGATAATTGCACATACAATTTTCTGTAGTATTTCTGTTTCAGATCTCCTTGCCTATTTGTTCTTTGGGTCTTCTTCACCAGTCCATTATTTCACATTTACTACAGAAAACCTCAGGACTTTCACTCCTTTACTTTAGAAATTTCCTTTTCCTAGGATATTACAAAAGCTCTGGGTGAATGTCCTGCTCTACTTTGCACTGCTGCAGCCTCACCTTGAGTACTGCATGTAGTTTTAGACACCACAATATGAAAAGGACATCAAGCTATCTGAGAGTGTCCAAGGGAGAGCCACGAGGATGGTGAAGGGTCTGGAAGGGATGAGTTATGAGGAGCAGCTAAAGTAACTTGGATTATTGAGCTTGGAGAAGAGGAAGCTGAAGGGTGATGACAACAACCTACCTCTCTTTGTTTGTAATCCTACTGTGTTTTATTGCAATGCCAGTATTGACTACATATTTGGAAATGTCTCTCTTCTCCATAAATGCTGCAGATGTTTTTTTTTCTACTTCCTTCTTCCCATTGCTTAACATCACAAATATATTTATTCTTATTACAGGTGTGATGTAGACAACAAAAATGCTGGCCAAATTTAATTAACGCAAACAGACAGAAGACTGAATTCCTAAATGGGAGTTAGATATTCAGCCATTTGTATCAAACATGATGACCCTATTACGATAGCCATATTGTTTCTACAAAAAAATTGAAACAAATATGAATAAATGGTAAATTAATTGATACTTTGGGGTAATCTGCCAGTCTAATAAGCCTAAAACTCCTGTAATAAAATCTCATAATGTAATCTTCCCAATATACTGTAAGTCTACTTTTCTTCCTTACATGCATGCCTCCTCTTAGTATTAATAGGACTACCTTACATAAACCTATGAATACATAAGCTTCTTTGTGGAGAAATATAAAACCCTGGAAAGGATTATTAATTTTTATGTTCAATTATTTTCTGTATTTTGCCATCTCTGGAGGCATTTAAACAGCATGGGGACCTTGTGGTTAGGGACATGGTTTAGTGGCGAGCTTGCAAAGTTAGGTCTAAAGCTGGACTGGATGATCTTGGAGGTCTCTTCCAGCCAGGGACATTTTCTAATTCTCTGATTCTAAGCAAGAATTAACAATAGATTTAACAGAATGTATTAGAGGCACTGCATAGTGTGATAACAAATGACTACTTCATCCAAAACCGAGAACGTTTGTCACGAACAATGGCTTGGCCAATAGACATAAATTTTAATGATGGACACATAAAAGTAGGCAGAGTGCAGTATTATTCCTAATACAGGAATGCAGGCATTTGCTTGCATAACAGCTCTCATTATGTAATTTTTAGTGGCAATGTAATTAATCTACTGTAATTTGCAGACACATTTAAAACTAAATGCAATTAATATTTATGCAGTGCCTTTTTTTCAAAAACAGATTTTATTTTATCTGAGGATCTCCTCAAATGAATTTTCCTCCTTTCATCTGTCTGGTTAATAAATCAAGGAGAATATATACATAATGATTAATGCTAATAACTGTCTTGCAATAATAATACTGTACTATGTGTCTCCTTGAAAACAAATCTAAACTCTTTTATACCTCCTTAATAGAAGAGTGGTAGTAAAGATCACAACATATATGCTAAGGGGAATAGCAGAGAATCATAGAAAATGTGTTTCAGCTTTTGCATATTGTCTTAATCTATAAAATAACTCACACTTTAATTTTTTAAAATATTTTTTATTAAATATTCAATTTGCATGTAAATCCAAATCTTTCAAAATGCAATACATGTAGATGTGCATCTTCAGTTCTGTAATTTCCCTCTTCTTTCCTTCCATGTCTATACAAATTCTTCCTAATGAGCTTATTTTAACAGGTCACATGAAGCAGCTAATTGTAATTTCCTTTTTTTCCTAAATAATTATGTAGATTATTTTTAAACAGATAGCCATCTGTCACGATCCGCGACCTAATATATCACCTTTTTGGAGTGAATTTAGCTTGTCAGGATCTGCTGAGAGGTCCGCACATGGCGCTCGCCTCTCACAGAGGAGCAGGAGCTTCGGCACTGACTTTTCAAGTGAGTAACTTGCTCGGTACTTACTAATATTTTCAATAACAGCAGCCAATCCCCAATTAGAATTTACGAATGCACAGTTTAGTGTGGGGGAAAATAAAACAATTTGGGGCAGGAGGTTCAAAAAGGGTAATTAAAGCACCTTTTAAGCATCAAATAACAAGAACTTATATCTTAATACTTACACACCTTATTTACTTATTTATGAGGGAAGGAGGAGGAGGGATATGCCCGACACTTGTTCTGTATAGGGTCGCGGTTTGTGTGCCAGTAAGACAGGATTATGCCTTCCCCTGCAACCTGGTTTTAGGACGAGGGGTGGCAGGAATTAGTCTCGCCACACATATTCAACAGCAGACGGGTTCCTGAGGGTGGTAGCTGCAGGCAATGCAGGCAGGCCGGCAGGAAAAAGCTGCGGCGACGGGACGGGATGAGCTGGGCAAGTTTGGCTGGAGTGAACTGGAACCAGGCGAGAGCCAGGACTAGGGGAGCAGCAGGAGAGGCAGCTCTGCAGAAACGCGCCGAGCAGTGAGGAGCGGCACCTTCAGTGTTGGCGGAACAGCGCGCCAAAAACGAGGAGCACAAGAAAGGGAAAAGCACGCCACACTGTCTCTTTATAGGTTTCCTTTGCTCCCGATTGGCCGGTTTCGTATTTCCGAGCTTTTCAGCCAATCAGATGGGACCTTGTCCCGCCCTTGCAGCCGTTTTTCACGCCATGGCCCCTCTCCCGCAGCAGCTGCCCCCTCGGGGCATCAGGGAAGGCAGCCAGGAGAGGGTTCACTGCCACGTGGAGCAGCCTTCTTTAAGTCACTTATGTCTGCTGACCTAAAGGGCATTTAATGTTTGTGTGAGGAAATACCTGGTCCTTCACACTGGTCAGCAGACAAAATGTCATATTCTTATTAAATGATATGCCTGGAAGGATTTGGGTTTATCTTTTTAAAAGAATAAACATTAGAAAAAAATCTGAGAAAAACTAAGAAATGCTTTCCTTTATGCACTAGAAAGTGACCAGCATCTTCTCAACAGATAATCTGATTTTTTGTTCATTAAAAATATTCAGAAACATAAAAACTTTCAGCACTTTAGAAAAGGGAAAGTAAAGTATATTAGGAACATAAATAATTTACATATCAGACTAGGTTTCAAGCACTTTTTATCCAATCAGGTCAGGAGAACTCAATTTCCAGGTCCAGGGTATGATTATTCCCTATGTGGAAAGAGACTGTCCTTTTTTCTGTAAAACTGTCCTTTTTTCCCCTATTTTTCCTGTACTTCAAAGAAACTTCTCTCTAGTGCATTTCATTCATTTTAAATATCTTTCCTTCTTTCTCCAGAGGAAAAAAGACTTCTGGAGAAAACATTCAGGTCAGGAAGTGAAAAAGATTATTTATTGCCCAGTCAGCAAGATGAGCCTTAGAGAGCCTGTAATTTATTAAACACTCAAAGAAGATGGTGTGTGTAGGATAGCAGGACAGCATTGGAAATTGAAATGATCAAAAATGAAACTGTAATTAGGCAAGAACAGCTGAATTCCCCCCTGTTCAGGCATAAAGAGCTCTTACACAACTGCTCAAAACTATCAAGACAGAACAGGTTTAATAGAAAGAAAAATCGTAGCTATTTTAACTTTTTTTGTAAATCAACATCTACTTTGAAGTATTGCCAAAGAACAGTAATAATCTGTTTTCTGATATCTAGAAGAAATCAAGGCTGATTAATAGAAATAATTGAAACTTCAGATTTGCAGAGACTGACTAATGGTTGACACTCGGTGGAAAACTATGAGCCACTGGAAACTGGAGTAATTGTGTCTATGACAATAGGAAATAGGAAAAAAAAAAACACCAAAAAACACAACCCCCTGAGATGGTGGATCAAGAAGAAATGCAGTCCATTTCCTTTTACTTTTGAAGGTCCACAATCCTATAGCCTAATGTATTATTTTAGTATAACTTTTCCAATTTGCCTTACTTCAGCAGACTGTGTCAGTCCCAGACAACTACCCTAATAACCAAACTATAAAACCAAGTTTGTTCACTTTCTCTCAGGCTTTACATGAATATATAACTATACTTGGAGCTTCCAGCCAAGCACTGACAACAGCTCATTTTAGAATATCTTAAGAACATATGGTACATGAGTTATGCATTCCATTAGGAGGAAACAAGGCTTACTTTTTGTTTCTTATATCCTGATGAATTTCAAATGCTGTGACACTGACAAAAAAAATATAAAAAATGTTTCCAGTCCTGAAAAGCAGCTGCTCTAGTAGGTGTCCTCCAAGAACATCTAAAGAGCCAAGCAGTTTACATCTGAACTAGTGCCTGCTTGGAACCTTAGTGTGACCCAGTTGCCTGCTGCTAGAAAGCGGCATACATCAGACCTGACAAACCTCCAGGATGTTTATCAGATAGACTAGAAGAAAGTGAGTGTCAGGAGAAAAAAAAAAAAAAGTGGCAGAAAATTCAGTAAAATCTTGTTAGAAACCATCAATAATAACAGCTGCAGTAGCAAGTCAATGAGTAAGGCAGTTTAAACATACAACGTAGTTTACTTACATGTGCAAAGCACAGTTTATCACCATGTCTAGGCTGAGACTATTTCTTCCAAAAACTTTTACTCACTAATCACAAGAACAGTGGTTGTTAGAGTGTGCCCAATGTGGGAGGTAAGAAGGTTGAACCTATTTCCATGAGTTTTTGTTAAGGAAATCCATGATTTAGAGTGTTTTCAACACAGGAATAGCATGTGCATTTTTTTCTCTAGGAAAGAATAACAACATTTTTCAGAGTGGATGGGAGAATCGGTGGAGACTGAGTTCATTACTGAAACACATGGCAAAACAGGGGTGAATGTAGAAGAGCCCCTAGATAAGTAAATAACTGAATGAGGTAGATGGCTTTTCTGTGCAGAGTAAGAGGTAGAAGGCAACTCTGAGGGATGAAAGAAAAAGAAAGTGATGCTGGTGAAAGCAGATGAAAGAAAAGAGAAAATTACTCATCCCCTCTCAAACTAAAGTGAAATTTTCAGAGAAGAATATAGAACATAGTGTGCCGTACTCCCAACACTCCAAGAGAATAAAAGGATAAATAGACTGGGGAAGAGAGGATCATGATAAAGGTCATCTTTTGTTGATGCACAAGGTCACCTTTGAGAAATATTTTAGCCACAGACATCCATGGAAATGAGGTGGCTGAATTTTGAACAATCAGTTGTTACTTTGTCATTCCAGAAACACAAACACTACTCTTGGATGAACAATCCCCTCAGCTTCTCTCTGGAAGGAGAGTGGAATCATACTAACCTTATCATAAACAAATTACTTAACTGCCATTTCCTCTGCTCGAAACTGCAGAATATTTGAGGTTAGAAATCACCTCTGGAGACTGCCTAGTGCAACCCACTGCTCAAAGCAGTGTCAGCCAGAGCAGCCTGCCCTGCTGTGGCTATATTATTATTAAAAAAATAATCTTTATTAATAGTCTATATTATTATAAAGAGAATAATCTTTATTATCCAGGTAGTCAGACATGACTTAGTCCCTACTCTCAGATCACAATTTTTGAGTACTGATTAAAATTCACAATAAATTGCATTGCATAAGTCCATACTACAACTAAGTACCAATTTCTGTGCACCTTTTTGTCACTATGGCCCACTAAACACTGCTTAACATGTAACACACAATCTCTCAGTGCTTTTGCCTTACTGAGCAAACATACAGCAATCATGCTGACCAAACATCAGCAACAATGAGGTTCAACAACAGTACACAAATGCTAGATGACCTTTTGACCTGAGAATTGATAGCATAGAGTTGTGGAGCAGGGAAAGGGAATTGGTATTTTATGTATGCAAGACTTGGTATTGTCTTCTAAAAATCAGGTGATTTCATTCCAGGAAGGAGTGAAACAACTCAAGAGAACAGTAGGTCTACAGGCTTTTTTTGTAAAAGCAAACTTTGACATAAGAAAAAATGCAACAAAATCAAAAGACAAATAGAATATTTTTTAAAAGCTTGTTTATGTTCAAGTGTGAAGAAAAAGAAGAAAAATCAAACGTTCCAGGGACAATTAATGAATTTGAAATAACCTGAATATTGGAATGCAAAAGGAAACCTGCATTAAAGATATGCAGAAGACTAATTACTTGAAATCTGAATTAAGTGTTTGTTCACCTCTGCCTATCCAAGAAATGGATATACCAGTACCGAAATGCACAGCTAGGTCAGGCCTGTGTCACCAAAAGTGATCTATGACTGTGAAGTTCCTCGGAATTATCCAATAAAAATTATACGTATCAGCAAAAGCACCTTCTTTGTTGAATTACATAAACTAGGGGATTTTGTTATTTTATGACAAGTATCTTTTACGTGACCGGTGAAACTAATGACAGTAGTTTCCTAAGAATGTAACTTTTATTCCCTAAACTCAGGCTCCATACCATAATATCTTTTTCTTCCCTTACACCCACCACATTATGGATAGGGAACAGCATCTGTTATGGCTGGTCTACAGTTATACATAATTAATTCTGACATCCAGTTACTACTCAAGAAAAACCCCAACAAAACAAGAATTTTAATAGCTGCTTTTTTTTTTCTTTAATGAGCGGCTGTGAGACTTCTCTGTTAACTAAATACACTCATAAAATTTGGAGGACCCTAAAGTCCTTTGCCTTTCTGTCAAAATGTGTTAAATGAATTAATACTTTTAAGGGTTACAGACAGAGAACACATTTGGGCAAGTTTTGTCACAGTTTCAGGATTCAAGAGCATATTCTGAATTGTAGCAAAACTTTATATTATCAAATGTACTCTCAGACTTAAATGGTGATATTCATCTCTCCTTACACATCAAAACCAGAAATTAACCTTAAAGCTAGTCATCTAGTTTACCTTCACAATATTAATGTTTTAAGGTGAGCTGTGGCTTACCTCACAGTTGTAATAGGAAAAAATTAGTAACAAAATTGATAGGTTAGTAGTAATAGGACAACATTTTCTGTCTTTCAGTGCAAGGAATAACAACTATAAAAATTCAAAGTAATAATATTGGTTTTAAAGGTAACAAATATTTTTAAAGGTAAATTTTGGGGGAAGACATAAACCATAAAACTTTAACTGTGATTGAATTAATTAATCTTAATTTTAAAAAATTTGGAAAACACATTTGGAACTCTTTCAAATCTAGCAATATGACTGATCCAGTCTGCAAAACAGAAGTTTTATTTCCCAAATTTTTAAAATTCTGAACTTGTCTCCATTTCCATAAAAAAGAATAAAAACATTCTAAGGTATCAGAGAATCTACAAAACAATTAAAATCCTTGTCTATTTAAAATACAGTTTAAATATTTTATTCCAGATTTTGAATGGGAACTTCATTTTGGAAGTGAACATAACACTTCTATTTAAGAAAAATCTCAGTTTAAAAGAAATTAACTTGGAAGTGCAGTTATTCTGAATATAGTTTAACAATTAAAAAACCAAAACACCACAAGTTTAAGTTGTCTTGGTTAATATTTTAAAATTAAGGGGGAAAAAAAAAAAGTATCATACTAGATACCTAAGCAGAAACATTCTTCAAAAGATCTTCTCTCATATGAGAAAATGGAGCATTTTTTTCTTGCCTTCCTCTAGCAAAGGTACAATAGCTAACCACGTAAAGTTCAGCTGTGTTAACAGTGACTCACAGCATCCTCATGAAATTGAATTGTAGAGTTATGTTTCTCAACTGTAAGAGACCTAACCTTAGCCCTCTGTTGATACTAGTTTGTCACTAACAACTTCAACAACCGCTGCAAATCTAACATTGTTTTTCTTTTTCCTTCCTCCACAAATTTTGCTAGAAAACATCATGCTCAACAAGAAATACTACATGGAATATTTCAGGTTGATTAATCTAAATTAACATCAGCTATTGTAAAAGAGATTTATAATGAAAGGCGTTATAATGGACATTAAATGGGATAACTCCCATTGCTGTTACATTGAACTAACGGGTCAGTGCTTCTAAATTAAATTAAAAAGAGGAATGTTTCTACAGTGTCAATCACACTGACAGCACTCAAACAATTCGAAGAACTGCAAAGACCTCAACTAACTTTGGGAGAATGGAGGATAATATTCTTCTTGTGAATTACTGAAGAATTTCCATTAAAACCCAGTGAAGGAACCATTTTAGAAGGATGACACTAGGATAAAAACAAACAAACAAACAACCTATAAAAGGTGCAACACAACTGTGCAGCTAATATACAGTAAGAACAAAACCACACAGATTATTTACTAATCACTGTGAGCAGTTCCATCTTTCTTTAGGTGTGATTGTACTGTAGCAATAGTATGTCCACTTCCTGCTTTAATTGTACAGTAGGTGCAACAATGACTAAGGAAGCTGTTATTTCTATCTCACCTCTATTAACTTGGAGTTAATAAACTGGATAAACATATTTGTTGGCAACATGGACAGTGAATTTGAGTGGAATAGATTTAGGTCAGTTCTAATGTAATAAACTGAAGGGCTTGTCCTGTCTTTGTTTCCAGTTGTATTAAACAAAATATTACCCAGTGTAGTGAAAGAGCTAGAATTTAACTATGTGAGTATTTGTTTCTTTAAATTTTTGGCTCTAAGCACTTCCTTCCCCTCCAATATTGAATAAACCAGCAGCTAACCTGAATCTGCTGTATATACCTACAAGTGAGAAGTGTACTGCTGTTTTCAATTGAATAAGCACAAGGCATTTTGTCATCTGAATATTAGGGAGAGTCATCATCTGTTTGGCTTACAATTTAATGTCCCAGTTATGACTGTCAGAGATACCTAAGTCAGAGATCACTCAGTCTATACGCAACAGTCCTTTTGGCAGTGTTGGGATGTTTCAGCGATTTCAGAAATCACTTTCCAAAATAATCCACTAGAGCTCAAGTTTGTTATGCCTCTGAGGAGTATCTTGAAGCTCATATTTCTTCTCTAGGGGTAGTAAATAAAATGAATCTTCCCTTTTCTAACCTAGGCTCTTAGCCAAAATTTAGAGGCAAGCTGATTGTTTCTGTTACCAAGGAAAAGCTGGTGATGATGTCGGACATCTGAAAATGAGCCCTATTTCCCTTAAAACAGTGCACAAAATGTTGTTTTTCCTGAACACACCTAAAAAGTCCAGTAAATTGGAGGCAGTTTCTTTGCTTATATCTTTCTAAATGGTTATTTATAAAAGTAGAGCAAAATAATTTGAGATACATGTCATTTTCCTTTGGCCTTTTACATTTACATTTACATTTACATTTGGCCAATTTACATTTTAGAAATTAAAGAGAAAAAGGATTTGTGTAGATTCCCTATCATAAATCCCAGAAATTTCACACACTACCAGCATGACTACATGTTTATTGATTTAATAGGTAAGAACACCTACAATGTAAAAACTTCCATATAATTAATATACAACTTTGCCTCTTTATAACTTTTCTCACATTTAAAGGACTGAAGTGACTTCCCCAAACTTTCTAGGGATAAGATAACTTATTTATATTTACCTGTTTTTATATGTTCACTGAACACTGTTTTATCTATTGTCATTGAATTTGTAGATACTTTTCAACCTCTAAATACACACCTACAAGTAACATGTCTCATTTACAGTCCAAACTACCTGGAATAGGAAGTAACTAAAGTAGCACTGAGTAACTAAAATACATCTTGCTAAGATCTAGCTGTTTGCAGCAATATATTCTGTCACTATTAGTCAGCTGATCATATGCATTTCAACCATTTAAACTGCATTTATTCTCCACAGCACATGGCAGATAACAGTTTTGGGAATCTTGGTCAGACTATTGGAGACCTGCAACTGTTCATGAAATGCCTAGATGCATTAGCTGCATTCTCTGAAAGACTTCAGCTGACCCATATTATTACATCAAGGGAGAGAAATTAAAATTTATCATAAAACCTGGCTCCTTCAACTTGCAGCCGAAGTACCCAACACAATATACTGAACACATTACGAATATAATATATTAGTATGTTACTCAACATGTTATGGAGATAAGACAAGTGTGATTTTCACTGAATCATCATTTGATGGCTTGATTAAAGGGGTCATCTTAACACTTCCTCTGAGATATTTAGTTCTGTTCCAAGTCACTAATTAGGTAGGCAGATTTTACCTCATTTCTAATTCTAAAATGTGTTTATTCTTGATAAAGAATAATATATCAAGAACCAAATAAGCCAAGTAAAAAAAAAAATTTAAAAAAAAATTTAAAAAATTGGTGGAGTTCAGGATCCTGTGTGGAAGGAACAAAATACCCAGCAGGACCAGAACCCTGAACTTCCACAGGGCAAACTTTGGTCTCCTCAATCATCTATTAAGGGAAATCCCATGGGACAGGGTGCTAGAAGATAAAGGGGCTCAAGATAGCTGGTCAACATTCAAGGACCACTTCTTGCAGGCACAGGATCGGAGCGTCCCAATGGTTAGGAAATCTAGTAAGGGAGCTAGGAGACCAGCATGGTTAAAGAAGGAACTACTGGGCAAACTTAAGTGGAAAAGGAAAATCTACAGATCATGGAAGGAG
>NW_009970725.1:2671324-2681171 GCF_000747805.2 Chaetura pelagica
AAGGACAGGGAACTGCTCGAGAGAGTCCAGCGCAGAGCTACGAAGATGATTAAGGGAGTGGAACATCTCCCTTATGAGGAGAGGCTGAGGGAGCTGGGTCTCTTTAGCTTGGAGAAAAGGAGACTGAGGGGTGACCTCATCAATGTTTACAAATATGTAGGGGGTGAGTGTCAGGGAGATGGAGTTAGGCTTTTCTCAGTGATGGCCAGTGATAGGACAAGGGGTAATGGGTGTAAATTGGAGCATAGGAGGTTCAAGGTGAATATCCGAAAAAAATTTTTTACTGTGAGAGTGACAGAGCCCTGGAACAGGCTGCCCAGGGAGGTTGTGGAGTCTCCTTCACTGGAGACATTCAAAATCCACCTGGATGCGTTCCTGTGTGACGTACTCTAGGTGACCCTGCTCTGGCAGGGGGGTTGGACTAGATGATCTTTCGAGGTCCCTTCCAGCCCCTAAGATTCTATGATTCTATGAATTATTAAAAATTCAATCTATTTTCTGCACATTGAGCTTCTCCTGATTCCTAGGGAATTTTCCTGATTAAAGATGTCCAATAGGACAGAACCCTAACATAAACATGCATCAGCAGTGTGGTTGACCTACAAGTAGAAGCTGGGAGAACTGACTTTCTAGGGGCAGATCTTATTTCTAACTGCTACTACCTAATATGAAGGTGCAGTGGAGATGGCCCCTGGCTATCCTCAGAGGTGCAGAAAGCAAGGACAAGAGGCAACAGAAAAAAAGTTGACAAAAAAGTTGGGAAATTCCAGCTAGATACAAGAAAAAAGAATTACAGTAAAGGTGGTCAAACACAGAAACAGGCTGCTCAGAGGGGTCGAAGAACATCCACTTCTGAAGATACTGGATCATTGACTTTACAAGGCCCTATACTAAGCACTCGTGATGCCACATTTCAAATACTGTGTTCAGTTTTGGGCCCCTCCCTACATGAGAGACATTGAAGTTTTGAAGCAAGTCCAATGAAGGGCAAGGAAGCTGGTGGAAGGTCTGAAGAACAAGTATTATGATTATCTTCTGAGGAAACTGGGGATATTTAGTCTGGAGAAAATAGGCTGAGGGGAGACTTTATCGCTCTCTACAGCTACCTGAAATGAGGTTGTAGGAAGGTGGGGATCAGTTTCTTTTCCCTAGTAAAAAGTGATAAGACAAGAGGAAATGGCCTCAAATTGCAACAGAGGAGGTTTAGGTGGGATATTAGAAGAAACTTTTTCACTGAAAAGCTCATCAAAGGCTGCCCTGGGAGACAGTTGAATCACCACCCCAAAAGTGTTTAAAAGACATGTAGATGTGTGCTTAGGGACATAGCTTAGCACTGGACTCAGTAGTGTTAGGTTAATGGTTGGATTTGATGAGCTTAAAGATCTTTTCAAACCAAAATTATTCTATGATTCTATGGCTAACCCTCTATAACTAAATTTTTTTGTAGCAGGAGATTGCACTATATAACCTCTAGAGGTCTCTTCCAACCTAGATAATTCTATGACTTCATGTTGGAAGTAATAAATGGTAGCTTGAAGAGCAGGTACTACAGGAAAGTACTTTACCTGTGGTTCCATAGGTCTTGACATCCACTTAGTGGGTACCAGCCTACTGTTACTCTAGGCTTTTGTAGATAGTCAAAAGTGTAAATGTTTAGGGATCTCTGTTTATCACAATCAGCTGAACACAGCTCAGAAATAATTCTATAACAGAATGAGCACAGACAGCAATGTTAGAGAAAAATCTGTGGAAGATTTACCTTATGCACACTCTACATAATTTTAAAAACTACTCTATTGAAGTTTATCAACAGTTTTACCACTGAGATCTACCTCTGAAGTTTCTTAATAAAACCATTCAACCAGCCCATCTGAGTTGTGTCTTTGTTCATGTTCAACTGAAAATTCAGTGCATTTCACAGTTTAGGTGCAGATACAGGCACGAGCTTAGCCTTCCTGTAAGCAGTCAGACGGAGAAAACTGAAAGAAGACTTTCTCTGCATTAAAGCATGATCCTTTTATTTGCCTAATGTATCTTTATAAATGTTTACACAGGCCAAACCAAACAGTATTCTATGGATCCTATAAGCATTGCACTGTCAGCTGCAACACCAACTGAATTAAATTGCTTGACTGAAATAGAAGTCCAAACAAACATGTCTCTGAATATCTCTGTGGCAACATCCAAAAGGAAAGTTTGTATTTCAGATAATTCTCTGCATTCCTGTAGATGCTAAAATTTGCAGCAAGGAGAAATGAGCATGATGTGACAAGTGACAGGAGGAGGCTGGTTTTGATTTATTCCTCCTCTCCCTTCGTCTTCCTTTCTGTCTTCTTTCTGGATAACAGCTGCAGTACAGTGGATGTACTATTGGTGCTGTGCTTAGCAGAGCTCTATCAAACCTTCCATAATGTCAGGAGAGCTGTCTGCAGCGATCATGAACAGATGATCCATGGCAGAATGTTTACTCTTGAGGCTGCTGATGCAAAGTAGACAAATGAACCATGTGCCCATTCAGTCCTTACTTTTGCTTATGTTTACACTTTACTTTCTTGATGTTTATTTGATGTTCTGATGCTGCCACATTCAGGTATAAGACTGCTATGATATCCAGGGACTCTTCTTTCTAGTTACCCCACTACTCTTTCAGTATCTGTTTTGATTCTTCCTGGCACAAGTTCTCTTTGTTTCCTTATTAATAGATTAACAAATACATATATAAGTATATATATATGTGTAGATATATGTATGAGTAAGCAAATGCAAGCTGCAACTGGCTGATCTAATGAATACAACATTTTAAAGTTTCCAGAAAATACAATTTGATGAATGGTTTGTTACAAATGTGCTAGAATAGCAGTAGTTGTTCCTTTTCCCTCTAAGCAGTCTGAACCAAGGGGTTCTAAGCATTGTGATTAGATATTTTCCAGCACAATCTACCAGCTATCCTACAGCTACCAGAATAATGGAAAAAGGCAGAAAACAGAACTCCTTGCCTGTAGCCTGACCTTTCATTCAGAGAATCCAAAAAATAAGTCCTGCATTTTAAGCCAATTTCACTTTTAAATCCACCCTGGTTTTAATGTATATAACTGAAAAAAAAGAAGAATATCCCACCAAGTTTAGAGTTTCAGTTTTGTTAAAGGATCTTCAGTGATACAAAAAGGCAAGAGAGAAAAAGAGCTAAGTATTTTTCCATTCAAAGTCTGTGCTTCCTATGTTGCCATAGCTTTTGACCCCTTCTCAACTAATTAGCAGTACCACATAATTATTTTCAATTAGCCTCAATTTCAATTGTTTGCCTCCTTGAGTTCAGAGAACAAAAAAGTCTTGAAGCTTATTGTCTAGGTAAGCCTAAAGACAAAAAATGGAATGCATGGCCAATATCTCTTAAAGTAGTTTCACTTCCAAAAGAAAGAAAAAAAGAATGTTGCTTTTTTTTTCCAATCTGAGCTGTTTTGGTTCTTTTTATTAAAAAGGAATCTCCAGACCCAGAGGAAAAAAAAAAAAAAAGAAGTCTTACGAAAAATGTTTGTCCAGGCAGTATTTCTATTAAAACATAAAAAAGAGGCTTGAAACCTGTCTACGTAGCCATGTTTTGTCTTCACTTAATTTCTGAGAAGTAAGTTGGTTCTAGGTAATTTGTGGATTCAAATAATTAGAGAGATCTATTTTGATGGAAAGTAAAAAGTGTAGTGGGTTGGTTTTTTATTGCTTTTTGTTTTTTTAATTTTAAATATCCATCTACTTCCTCTTTTTTTTTTTTTTTTTAAAAAAAAGAGCTTATAATATCTTCAAGTGAACATTTGTATTAAAATAGTATCTGAAATTTTCTGAAGGCTGTGCCTGGAACAGATTCTTTAAAAAAAATTTTAGAAACAAATTGTATGCCTTTTTTTTCATTAGAAGCCTTTTTTTTTTTTTTTAATTAGATATTATTGTCTATTTTACATGCTTAAAACGTTGGCTATGTTAAGTATATAGACAGGAATTAATTGGCAGCAACAATTTGGTCCATAAAAATTCCTCAAAAAACATCTCAGCAGCAGGTACCAGCCGTAATTTGTGGAGGATCAGTTGGAACCAGTTGGAATTGGCTGTGTCCAGCTGGGGCAGCCCTGGATGCTCCTCAGAGCAGCCCCAGCTGCCAGCACCTGTTGCTTTCACTGTTCTCAAAATGAAATTTTTCTTAGATTTTAACATCTAGGCATATCATTCAGGATTTAAATCATGAAAAAATTCCTTTTACTCTCACTTCTGGTGCCTCATCCCACTTGCAAGCTGTTCATACTCTTGACATCATAGATGAAGCAGGAAAAACTGCATTTCAATGTATTACCTGTAATCTCTTTTGCTCTTATGTGAACAGACTCCTTTCTTGCACAGGATGTATTGTCCTTACACACTGTCACCATTTGACTCAGGTCCGACAACAATGCTCTCGATCCCCCCTCCCCCCCCACCCAGGTAGGGAAGGAGAGAGAGAAAAAGAGAGAGACTTGGCTGGATTGAAAACTAAACTACACAGCTTTAATTAAAACACTAATAAATGATACAAGAAAATATATACAATTATATACAGATATATTCAGGTATGGGCAAAAGCCTCTCGCCTCCCCCCATCCCAGCAACTCCCACAGCACTTCCCTGAACTGGGAAGAGTCCCGAGGGATCCCGGAGCTGCTGCTGGAAAAGAGCAGAGAGTTATGGGGGTCAGGAGATCTTGAGCCTAAGGGTCAATGGTGATGGATGAGCAGAGTCCTCCCCGGATGCCGGCCATGGACGGAAGAGAAGGGAAGAAGAAGAAGGAAGGAAGTTGTCTTCTGGGATCTCTGACCTTCCTTTCAGCTTACGTAGATATATGGAATGGAATATCTTTGGCCAATTTTGCTGTCTGTCTAACTCAGCCTCCTACGAGGGGGGGTCACAGATCTCCCCATAGTGTCTGAGCCGGCAGAGTGCAGGTGCGGCCTTGAAGCCTCAGTAGTTAGAAAAAAAGTAGTTAGAAAAAAAGTAGTTAGAAAAACATTCCATTGTCTTATCAGCCTAGCAGAACACACTGTTGCTAGTTACAAGAAAGCTTACTGAAGGAAAAAAAAATCAGTAAAAAGAAAAATTGGCTTCATCCTGGCTCAAACCAGGACACACACTAAGTATGGGAGAAAAAATTCATCATAGCTGTGAAACTCAGAATGTGTGTGGTTAAACTAATTCTAGTTTCAGAGCTTCTTTTCTATTTCATCATGCTGTTACACTCCCAGAAAATAAATAAATCATATAATTGAAGAGCACAGAAATTGTAAATTAATTTACTTGTTAATTTAGTGCAGTAACTGCTTAGTAAGTTACATTCTGCTATCTACATTTTTTCTGGTTCTAGACATTTCTTCTGGCTCTTGTTTCAAAGCAAGTTACAGCTATCTTTCCTCACTAGAGAGGCTTCAAAGACCTTGCCCAATGTTCTGGTGCTCTGATGTATTTTAATAATGACAATTAAAAATACCCACAACAATAAACAGCAACAACAACAAAAAAAAGCAACCAGAGAAAAAAGATAATCACAGAAGAAATGCAAGCGCAACTCTCCAAAGCTGGATTTTCCAGACCCATTAGAGACAAGGTTTGCCTCTGGTTCATCTCCTGTCTTAATAGGTAGAACAGCAAGTCAGCTTGACTTCTGGATACCAGTCCAGCTATAAATTCAGGAATTATGTCTATGATTTCATTTTCTCATTTTATCGTCTCCACTTAGACACAGTCTCTTTTTCATGTACCTGAGTACAAAAAGGTCTCCTCAACTGACTTTAATGGAGTTGTTTAATGATCTTGACTGCTTCACTTTGATAATTATTCACTTGCACATTCTCAGCTCTGCCTCTGAAGGATCAATTAAGTTGCTGTTTTACTGCAACTATGTATTTAAATTAACATATACTCTCTCCATGTGCACTAGGTTCCACTAGACATCAGTCTAGGGGTTAAGAAACAGGCAGATGAGAAAGACAGAATTTTAGTATCTCCTTTTTCTAGTATTGTCTGTGCTAGAAGAAAATTGAGATCATGCATACTTCTGAAACGACAAGATAGTAGACTACCACCTAGGGCTGGACAGCTTTTAAAATAATTGATGTAGTCTGGTATGAGATAAGACAGTTGGGGCCGTTCAGCTTGGAGAAGAGAAGACTCTGGGGAGACCTCATAGCAGCCTTCCAGTACCTGAAGGGGCTACCAGGAAGCTGGCCAATATGCTGCCCACAGCAACAGGCTGCAGAAACACTAGCAGTGAGGCAAGTGTTGAACAGAAAGGGTAATACAGTTTCCCAGCCTCTTTAACATGAGTTTTAAATGTCTCTCTCAGGCTAAGTCTGAATTTGAGGTCTGAGTTCTCACTTTCAAGTGAGCATCTTTGTCCACATGTCAATCTGTACATAAGATGTTTCCTATGCTTCCAGCTGAAGTTGTCCCCTATGTGCAAGATTAACAGTTATTCCTGAAAAACAGAGAAACTCTCTGAGACTGACAGCTTCAGTGCTAGTCATTATTTCAGTGAATTTTTGATCATGTGAGAGCATAATTTTGTCACAGAAAATATGAAGTGTTTTTTTCAAAAATTAGAAGCAGAAGGGGGAATTAGAGCTGCATTCAGTCTCCAGATACTAGAATGCTTTAACTCGGGAGATCTCAGGTGGAAGGGTATTATGCTCACTGTTCCATCAGTCTTGTTCTACCTTGTAGTTGTTTGCTTTTTCATGTTACCCATGCACACAAACTGGCTGAATGCCTGGAGGGAAATGGGAAAATGCAGTTTAAAAATCGAAGTTTTGTTTGGTTTAAAGATGTGCAGTCAAGCAAGTTGAAAAAGAAAAAAAAGGGAAAGGAGCAATTTGCAGAAGGATTTGCAAAGCCTTCTGAAACCTTCTGAAAAGGTCAGAAAGAAAGAGCATAGTTTCAAACACCATAACAGAGAGTGGAATCAGTCACTGAATTTCTTCTATCTAAAAAGATAATTTTGGATGTCACTAGTTATGACTGTGGTGTATTATGATGACAGTCTAAACTCCATATTCTCCTATGTTTTTAAGAAAACAAAGGATAAACCTCCTCACTTGGCAAAAGTAAGACTACTACCTTGGCTGTGTCTGAGGACTGAATTTAGGAAACGCAAAATAAATAGAACTGAATCTTACATTATGAAAGATTAAAATACTGTTCCACAAGAGTAAGTAGATTCCTCACTTGCCAAACCAAAGCTTTAATAGACAGGTACAGTCTAGGAATGAAGTGGAATAGCAGGAAGGTATAACAGAATTAATGGTGACTACACTGTTGGAAATCTGTACTACTGCTTGCAAACTAGAGGCCAGAGAATGAGTAGGCATGTTGAAGACCTGTTTGTGTTAAAGCAAATACCCAGGCAACTTTATAGACAAAGGATTTCAGTTTCCATGGTTGATAGTCTGCAGCCTTCGATTTGATTTACATACAAAAACGTTACAGATTAAAATAAAAACAGCCTTTTATTTAGTCCTGTCTGATGGAAGATCACTTTATTCATTTTTCTAGATGTCAGAACCAAAACCCAAAGCACCCTGAAGCATTAAAATAATCAGCCTATAACAATGAATTGTAGTTATTTATATTTGGTTAGCTACAGAACATGTAAATATACACTGAAAAAAGAGAGTCTTTCCTCTAAAGAATTTCACAGTCCAACAGAATAAGTGGTGTTCTGAATGGAAATCAAATTATTACAAACACAGTACAGTCAAGGCAGCTCAGCTATTTATTTAACATTTTCTGAAAGAGTAAATTAAAAATGTAACCTTTACTGTTGCTGGTGCAGAACAGACCCGTTAGCCATGTGATTTTTATTTATTTTATTCTTCTAATAGTCAGTCTCTTCTGAAACACTTCTCCACTCTTATTTGCTAATTAGGCATAGTTAAGAAAAATGTACATGCCTGGAGATTTTAAATACTCCCATGCTATTGTCACACATAGAGTTGTCCATCTGCAGCTGGTTATATATCCATTAGATCTGTTTGGTGTGGTTTTATATACTAGATGAATTTGAGTAGCTTGCCATCTGCACTTGAATCATAAAGTGTAACTGTTTTAATACATTATAAGAGGGAGGGCTGTGATGGGTCAACACAGCAGGAGCAGGTCACACTCTTATTAGTCCAGGCACACCAATAAAATGATGAGGTCCTCCTCAGACAATGACAGCCGTGTAGAAGGCTATTGGCCACCTCATTATGCTCATCTTCTGCTCATTGGTCTTGCTGTTTCTTCAGTCTCACTGCAGTGCTGCAAACACGTTTTCCTTTTATGGTCAAAGTTTTCTGAGAGACTTTGACATTGCTTGGTGAAAGTGAGCGGAACTCGAGGCAGAGCAGCAAAGTGAAAAAGATGTTTTTTTTCATGGCATAACTTTATTTCTTTCCCCTCTTTCTCTTTCCCAGAAAGCTCCATGCTTGGAGTTGTCTAGAAGAGTGCTACCTACACGCAACAGACTCACACCTGCCTGACAATAGCACCTCCTAGTAAAAATATCAAAAAATATTTTCTCATAATATCAACGTTTCCATTTTTTTTTTTCCTCCCACAACCTAGTACTGTTAGTGTAATTGATGTGCATTACATATTTTTAGAAGAGCAACAGGATTTGCAAAAAAAAAAACAAAGAAAAAAAAAAAGAAGAAGAAAAAGAAAAAAAAAGGAAAAAAGAGGAGTGTTCTGTGGGTGGAAGAGGGGTTTTGACAAGAAGCAAGTTTTGACAAAAGGAAAGAAAAAATGTCTGTTGAACAAATGGAAACCAGCTAAGCTTCAGACATTAATTTTAGTCTGGAAGGACGTAAAGAAAATCTGCCGTAAATTCATTGCCAGAAAAATCCACTCAGGTGAACAAAAAATGTAGGTTCTATCAAAAAGGTAATAAATTTAATCCCAGCTTTTAGTTGTTCAATGAGCTGATTATAGTACCACATTTTACCTAAAGGAATGAGTTCAAGTAAGGACAAAGGAAACCCCTGAAGTCCTGGTCTATAAAAGTGTTCTATATAACCTACCAGGGAAGAATTATTTAAGGATCACTCAGCTTGAACTCTCCAGAGATTTCAGTCTGGACATTTATTATTTTCCTACAAGAAACCTGACTAACTACTCTGACTTACTGCTCTAGTTTTAGAATAAAAATCTCAATGGACTTGCACTGGTGTAAAAATGGAGTGTAAAAAGTACAGTAATGAATCCATCTCAGTGACATACTGAGTACTGAAAGTCATATTTTTAAGTGTCTGAATTAATTTTTAAGAGAAAATTTTAATATTAGGAAAAAATTACATTTCTAACAGATCTTTGAAAACATACCATGGAAAAAAAAAGACATTGGATTAAAACATCCAAACCATGAATAAGCAGTAGCGACCACAACTGTCCAGATTTTCTACCATTTTAACTATGTTTTTATTAATCTAAGCTGTTCTAACTGAACTTTTGGGTATCCAAAAATGACAAAAAACTTCAAGAGACAAATATAGACTCATTGTTTGTGAAGGACCAGGTATTTCCTTACACGAACATGAAATGTCCTTTGAGTCAGCCGACAAAACTGACTTAAAACGGTGTCTCCACACGGCGCTGAACCCCCTCTGTGTGTATGGGGGGGGGAGCAGCTGCTGCAGGGGAGGAGCCGTGGCCGGAAGCAGGGGCAGGACTAGGTCCCGTCTGATTGGCTGAAAAGCCCGGAAATGCAAAACTGGCGCCGAAGAACCCCTGAGAGAGGCAGCGCGGCACGCCCCTCTCTCTCTCGCTCTCTCCTCGTGTGTTCGAGGCGGTCGTCTAC
>NW_009970725.1:2683892-2691230 GCF_000747805.2 Chaetura pelagica
GCTTGCCTGCCCGCCGCCGCTGCTGCCAAAAGTCCCAGCGCCGCTTAAACCGCCGCGTTTCCAGCGTCTGCACACCTACGGTCCCGGAGCTGCGCACCGACTGCCACCGCTTTGTGGTGGGGGGGGTCGACCTGCGCTTGGAGTGCCCGCAGCTTCTTTGCTACCCAGCTCATCCTACCTGCACTGCCGTGGTGAGACAATTCCGGCTACCCCAGCTTATAGGGGAAAATATAATCCAGCCATTCGGGCAAACCCATCCCCTCTCCTTCCAGCACTTGAATAAGATGTGTAACTAAGGTGTACCCATATATGTTTAATGTGTTGTAATCACTCCTTTTGAACCTCCTGCCCCAAATTGCTTTGTTTTCCCCACAATAAACCTTGCTGTTGTTAGAAATTTAGTAAGCACTGAGCGAGTTATTCACTCAAAAAAGTCGGGACATAAGTTCCTGTATCCTCTGTGTGAGGCGATACCCACGTGTGGATCTCTCAGCAAATCCTGATAAGTTAATACACTCCAATAAGGAGATATAATAGGTCACGGATCGTGACATTGTTCAAAGGCTGCATTTGGACAGATGCTTGCATACCATGCATAATAGAAAGATCTTTACCTGTTTCTCTCTACTTGCTAACAAAAATACAGCTCATAAATTGGAACCAAACAAAGGATTAAATACAAATTTACCCAACTAATTTAGATTCATATAAAGCAATGTAAGAATAGACAGTTGTCCTGGTTTTGCTGGGACACAATTCATAGAATCAATTTTCTATTAAAGAAAGCTGCATTTTTTAGAAGACTGCAGCACCTGACTCAGTGGGAAAAAAAGCTCACAAGACCCTTTGTTTTAGTATGTGACCACCCACGGTATGCAGGTTTCCATAGTGATCAAGGTCTTTAGCAGATTTGAGCTAGCCAGGTGCTAAAGCTCAGAGGAACGAAATCCAGGGCAACTGACCCAAGCTGGCCAAGAGAAACATTCCTTACCAGAAATGTCACACTGGCTATAAATTGGAAAGTTTGCAGGGAATGGGTCTTTTTCCTCAGTGGTCACAATCGCTTGAGGGTCTTGCCCATTCTCTCAAGAGGCCTACTCTCCCATTTGTTATGACCATCACACTTTTGCTGGAGTAGTACTGCTCAGAGTGTTTGATATCTAGTATTCGCTGCTGGGAGCGCATAGCTTGCAAACACTCTGTGGGCTGAGTATAACTTCATGTATTTTATAAGAATATTGGATTAATTGTTATTATTATTTTATTAAATCTCTTTCCATTTCAACCCATGGATCTCTTTTCCTTTTCCCAATTCCCCTTCTTTGGTGGGGAGGGGTCGTTGAGTGATAGAACAACTGACTAAATGAAGGCAACAATTAAACATTTAGACACTTTTCTCATTTGAAATGACAAACACTTTTTAAGAAACAATGTGGAGGAGATAAATATTTTTGTAAACTACTTGAACTTGTATTTAGGTATTTTTTCTCTTTCTGTACAAGTAAGGAACCAAATTGAATATTAAATCTAGTCAAACCAAACTCCATAGAAGTTAACATACTTACTCAAACAAAACCTGTAATAGGATTTGACCATACAGAATAAGTAGATAGGCAAGGCATGTTTTTGCAAGTTCCAAACTTCTGTACCTTTAGATGCATGATGCTCAAACATTGATATATTTGTCAGTCTTTAATTGAAAGGTTAATCTATAGTTAGGTAGAAAAATCAATCACTAGTCTGGATTTTGCCCCAGTTTTGCAGATAATCAGTAACTGATATTCTCTATATTCTGGCTTTCAAGAACTAAAACAAATGAGCCCCACAATGTTTTTATGAAAATGATGTTACAAGGTGAACAACCACATGAGAATGTCTAGTTTCACTTGCATTTCACATGACAGAGTAAATTCACTAGCATCATATATTTTTTTATCTATATGTATGAAAACAATGTACTATTGCTGAGAACCTATAAGACCACTCCAGTATGCTCACTAATGCTAAATGTGTTATATGTCACTTTGTTTCCCCATGAATACAAACCTATTTTTAGATGCAAGAAATCAGAGTCCAAGGTCACACTTAACCACCTCAGCTCCTACTGCAGATTATTTGACAAGCAGGAGGAGTTGGAAAGCCCTTACACATCACCAGCTGCTCTTGGTCAGCTACTGTTGTGTGTGTGGTTAAAGCAGTTTGGCAGAAAATAAACTCTCTTGCATTCCAGCTTATCCTCAGGTGTCAGAGGAGCTGGGGACAGCTGAGCTTAGATTCTGATTGATGCCCACTTTGGAGTTAATAGTCCTCCCTCACACAATACCTGTATCAGACTCTCACGATTACGGATGCACTATTAACAATACACTGTCCATCTGGTCCCATCCCGTGAACTGCCACGAACACACTCAGGAATTCAGTTGTGTTCAAGAACTCTCCAGGCCAGATTAATGAACAGTGTAATTTATTAAAACAACAGATGCACACATTCTTTTAGATTGCCAATGATAAATTCACCTTCTGCAAAGCATGTGCAAATTGATTAATATGGCCAGGTCACACACACGTGGGGTAATAAAACAACTGTATAAAGATTCTTAAGTTTCCCAGGCATGCACCTCAGATAGCTGAGAGTTCAAATCTTACCCAAAGGCATCTCTATGGGGCGAAGAGAGGATCAGCCTGTTGACTGGTCCCAAGGTCAAGGCAATGGGATTGTCCCTGCCATGGTATCTTTCCTGACATCTACCCCAATCTCAGATTATTTTATAGTATTTTACTTTATAGGTGGACCTTGAGTGACTCAAGTCATACATTCCTTTATCATGGTTGGTCCAAAACTTTGTCACTTCATGTTTAAAGGTATAGACTAGAGAAAATTCAAAACGCAAGATCAGTGAGGGATGGTTGCACCTTGAGAAGCAGGTAGCTTTTGAGATGGAGGTGTGTTTTGGTATTATAATGCAATTAGAATGAACAAAGTTCACTCTGAGTACAGAATTTCATCAAGCATTGGCAGACTGTTGGCCCAGGGCATCAAATGTGCAGCTTATCAATTTTATGAAGTGTACTGTGTACCTTTAGATCCCTTTGTTATCACAGAGCATGGCCGCAGCATCTCCACTCCACCTTCCATGCAGTTTCTCTTAGAGTCAGCACACCAAGTTCCCCTGATGTTGCCAACATCTAGGGTTGCCTAGGGAATTGCTATGGTACAAGCTTGTTGCATGTTAGCTGCATTCCACTCTGAAAGTTTCATCAATGTTGTTCTTAAAGTGTGAATATAAGTTTAATTTCTAAGTCACCCCCAGCAATTATTCCACAGCTACCACACTCAACATCCTACTCAGAGAGTAGCTCTACTCTACAGATTTTCTAATTATATTTGGTCTTTCTTTTTTTTTCTACCCCATATTCAAGATCTATTTTATGTATAATTTCAAAGAATAAATAAGGTATCAGGTTCAAGAATTATTGCAGTTACACAAGGCACTATTTTTGAAACATCTCTCACCTGCACTTAGTCTTCTTCCTGTCTTGTAGATTTACTTTGATGACAAAAAAGATTACCAAGTATAACAGCAAAAAACTACATCACAAGTGAAAAGTATCAGAAGGAGGGACTACATCATATTTTACAGCAAGCAATTTTACATTTTCCTGCCCTTATTGTTCCATGGCTGGTTGTATGATTGTGTTTACATTTTTACCTGTTCCAGGAAGTCAGACCTCCTCAAACCTATCTCCAGACCTGAATCACATCCAATAACAGCATAGGTGCTGGGTACTTTTCTCAGGCCTTGCCCCTCCCACTAGCCAGTACTTGTGCTCAGAGTGCAGCTGCTCAGGTTTTCTAACACTTTAAGAGCACTCAGCTTCAAAGCTCAAGGGTAAAATAGACCTTGGTTAATACTTATATGTGAAGAAAATTATTTATTAATAAAAACATAGAAAAAGCCACATAGCACAAGTCTCAGACCCAGAAATCCCATGTTTTACTCTCAGTCCCTCAGTCCCATAGGTAGAGATGTTATTGTCAATCCTGAATTTGCACTGTGTTGGTGATTGTCTTTCTTCTTTTTCAGTACTTTCTTCAAGACTTTCTTTACACTCAACTATAATAATGTATTTTTTGAAAAGAGGAGAAAGCCTTGAAGACACCACTAGCAGTCATCCATTAAAAGTGTTTTTTATTACCTCTCTTCAGGCAGAGAACCAATAAGTTATATGTGATGCTGGAACCAGGAGCTTTGTTATACTACATTTGGAAAACCTATTCACACTTCAATGAGTGCCTTATGATATAGATAGGTTCACAGAAATCTATAAGACTTAAAAATAAAATAAAGCAACTACCACAGCAAAGAAAGTGTATCTAGGTTATTATGGATCTGTTAGAAAGAGAATTAGGAGGAAATTTTATTTTGTAACACTTTAAACTTAGTTGAGAAGTAAGAAAAGAAAACTGTATTTTTCTTTTTGTAGCCTTATCCATTTGAATTTATGAGGCTTGTTAAACAGTTCTGTTAAATATTTTGCTACAAGGAGCTTTTGCAGTCTCACTGGCAGAATTGTAGAGTTCAAAAATGGAAATACTACTTGGGGAGGGTGTGGGGGGCAGGGAAGAGGTAGGCAGTGTAATACAAATATATTAAAAAGAGGTTAAAATCATAGAAAAGCCTGAAACTGATTCCATCAACATAGGAAATGCAAAACCCATAAGAACCCTATCAGGATGAAAGACATATTTTCTCAGCTACCACTGGTCATCCTGAGTGTGTGTCAGAAACAAGGAATCAGCTTCACATAGTACTACTAGCCTTAGGGATTCAAGTACAGATCTGCAAAAACTTCACTGCAGAAGTAATAATACTCACTTCACTTTTAATGGGACTCTTCTAAGATATATTTTACTCTCAACTCTGTTTTGTTATATGTGTTGTGCAAGTACTTCCACTTCAAGGGTTTTTAAAAATGAAAAATCTAAAAGTTTTACTTTTTCTGCACGTCTGGAGGGAAGAAAGGCAGACAATTATAAAAAAAACAGACCATTTTCAGAACAAGAGGTAAGATAACAGAAATAAATGTATGTAACCAGTCTGACTGATCACCTGCTGACACTGCACATCTTATTTGGCTGATTTCATCAAGATCTGCTTTGTTTAGGGCAGTTGTCCAGAAGGTTCATGATAAGGCAGGTCACAGTCAAAAGAAGGACATAGTAAGCCAGTGCTCTTGGCACAAGGCACCACGTGCACTTGCAGAAGTGATCTGACAGTAAAGACTGAGAAAGACTTCTCAGAATAAGGTTAGCCAGTGCTCCCAAATTCAGAATCAACCCAGTTTCACTTTAATCACTTTAAGAAACTGATGCTGGAAGATTAGCTTACTTTTTCTTCCTCCAAATGACACGAATCCAGGGAACACATCTAAGCCTGAAGAACGAGTGTTTTAGCATAAACCATATATGAGCATACCTGGTTAAAAATGGAACCATGTCTAGAAAAACAAGAGTGAGAGTTAGTCTGTGTTGTGCCTTTCACTGTAATTCTGTCGCCATAACAGACAGACCGATGACAAGGAAAGTTAGGTTACCTTTAAGCCAAATGTTTGTCTTCCCAGATCCTCATATAAATTAGCCAGAATTGGCTTATTTTATTTCCTGAGTATCTCACACAAAATTCTATTGGTTCTAGAAAACTTTGTAATTTTGTATTTTAATTCACACACCAAATTTTGAAAGCAGTGTCACAAGCTGCACACAGCACCCGTGTGTAAGGTGGCCTGTAGAGTCATCAGCCAGAGTTAACCCTTGGATCTTCAAAGCTAAAAGCACTTCTCCGGACTAACGAGAGATGAGGAACCCATATCTGGTTGACAGAAAACTCAGCACATTTCACATTATCACTGAATGTCTGAAGGCACCTCTGGAGGTAGTCTAGTCCAACGCACTGCTCAAAGCAGGATCAAACAGAGCAGGTTGCCCATGCCTGCAGACCGCACAGTTTGGTGTGGAAT
Source organism: Chaetura pelagica (assembly GCF_000747805.2). Classification (NCBI taxonomy): domain Eukaryota; kingdom Metazoa; phylum Chordata; class Aves; order Apodiformes; family Apodidae; genus Chaetura; species Chaetura pelagica. The sequence goes on from NW_009970725.1 coordinate 2,689,911, forward strand.
AGCTCCATGGATGGAGACTCCACAGGGACTCTGGGCAACCTATGCCTGTGCTCAGTTGTTCTCACAAGTTAAAAATAAAATAAAATAAAATAAAATTAAATAAAATAAAATAAAATAAAATAAATAAAATAAAATAAAATAATAAAATAAAATAAAATAAAATAAAATAAAATAAAATAAATAATATTACAATTAAATATTTGAGTTCTTTTGTATTTGAATTTGTGTCTACTGTTTTCCATTCACTGGATACTACCAAGAAAAGCCTGTCTCCATCTTCTTTGTCCCATCCCATCAGGTATTTGTACACATTGGTGAGATCAGCCCAAGCCTTCTCTCTCCAGGCTAAATGATTCTACCTGTCTTTCCTCATATGAGAGATGCTGCAGACCCTTAATCATGTTTGTGGTCCTTCACTGGACTTGTTCCCATATGTCCATGTCTTTCATATACAAGGGAGCCCAGACCTGGAAAGGGCACTACATATGTGTCCTCCCCAGCACTGAGTAAAGGGGAAGGATCATTTCCTTTAACTTGCAACACTTTTCAAATGTAGCCCAGGAGGTTGTTAGCTGCCTTTGCTGCAATAACACAGCGCTAATTCATGTTCAGCTTTATGCCCATCAGCATCCCTGGGTCTCCCCAGTTCATGAAGGTCAGTGAACTCCTGGAGAGAGTCCAGCACAGGACCACAAAGATATTTAGGGGACTGGAGCATCCACCATACAAGGAAAAGCTGAGAGAGCTGGGTCTGTTTAGCCTTGAGGAGGCTGAAAGGGGATGTCCTCAATGCTTGTAAATAAAGGGCAGATGTCAGGACCAGATGGAACCAGACTCTTCTCAGTGGTGTCCAGTGACAGGACAAGGGACAATGACCACAAACTGGAACACAGGAGGTTTGACATAATCATAAGGAAGAAATTATTTACTGTGAGGGCAACAGAGCACGAGTACAAGTTGCCCAGAGAGGTAGTAGAGTCTCTGTCTCTGGAGACATTCAAAACACATCTGGAGATGTTCCTATGTGATCTACCGTAGGTGATCCTGCTCTAGCTGGAGGGTTGGACTAGATGATCCAGAGGTCCCTTCCAACCCCTATTGTTTTGTGATTCTGTCTCTTTCCACAAAGCTGCTTTCTAACCAGCTGGCCCCCAGCATGGACTAGTGCATGGGTTCACTCTTCCACAGATGAAAGATTTCAAATTTCCATTTGCTGAAATGGATAAGATTTCTGTTTTCCTATTTCTTCAGCCTATCAGATTCCTTCTGAATAGCAGCACAGTCCTGGTGAATTAATCACTCATTCCAGTTTTGTATCAC
>NW_009970725.1:2691272-2711129 GCF_000747805.2 Chaetura pelagica
TGTGTCCACATTCCCAGGTGGCCAGATATTTCAGAATAAGAATAATTATCTTATTAAAACTTTTTGTATTAGTGCATAATGCTCAGGCAAAAAACCATGATAACTGGCCAGATGGCTTTGCAGTAAAAGATGACTCACATCTGGTCATGGAAAGAGGCTCTAGTGACCTCTCAGATGTGATTCCTTCTGTTTGTCTGGAGGGATAATATGACCTTTAGTTGTCTCTGAAACAAGCTAAGGATTTGGCTTCACAAAGCTTTTGTCAGAAATTCATTCCTTTCTATATCTCAGTGTACTGGGTTTGGCCACGATACAGTTAAATTAGCTAAATTTCCTCAGGATAGCTTGTATAAGGCTATGTTTTGGATTTGTGCTGAAAATAGTGTTGATATTACAGACATGTTTTAGTTACTGCTGAATAGTGCTTACATAGCATCAAGGACTGTGTACCCCAAAACAGGATGCAGTTTCTTCCAAACAGAAGACTCAGCAATTAGCTCATCACCTTTCTATTTTCTTTTTTCTTTTTCTTTTTTTTCTTTTCCCTTTTTTTAAATTTTGTTTGGGTTTGGATTTGTCTTTTTTGTTAAGTGCACAGGACCAAATCAGAGCTAGTCAGAAGGGTAAAGCACATGCACAGTGCTGATCCTATATTTTTGGTACTAGTTAGTGCTACAGTATTCACAAACACAAATAGAATCTACACCAGCCATCCTGAGCAGAGGCATACAATAATGGGACATAATCAGCACTCCTTAAAAAAGTTCTGTTGGCCCCTGAGGATCAATAAATATTCCTGTCCTCAATATGAACAGAAAGCTGGTTTAAATCAGGTCAAAACCCTGCAAACTCCTGAAGGTATAAAAGCCTTACAGGCAGTTGAAATATCTTAAGTTTACAGCAGCAGAATGGCAGTCCTAAGTTACTGAGTCCACACCTCAAGTGAGCAACAGATGGTATTCATATTCCAGTACACAACCCCAACACATTTGGAAGGAAACTGCTGAATGAAGCTCTCTGTGAAAGCAGCAGTTCTTGCCATGCTAAGACAGCAGGCTCCTGATGGCACCACACACCTGTACTATGACAGCTGACAGTGTCAATCAAACTGCTTGCCTCCAAGAAGAATTTTGGGTAGAGGTTGAGGAAGACAAACTGGCAGAAGTGAGTACTGGATAGAGATAGTGAAGGCTACACACTGGCATCGCAGCTCTGGTACTAAGCAGGAGCTCTGGCAAGGAGCTTTTTTGTTTTCAAGTTCTTCTACACATGTAACTGCTCATTCCCAGTCCTCAACTTTAGTTTTCTGTTCATCAGCATGAACCAGTTTACTTTTGCAAATTTATTTGAGAAGCTGAAGTATGCCAGAGCATTATATTCCATGAATCACTACATTTCTTCCATTCCATAAAAGAAATTTGGGAATGAGGGCAGAGGGGGGGAGCTAGAAGACAATGTTCAGAAATGCACAATAGCAAACCCAAGTTTAGTCTTGTCTCAATGGAGTAGAGTTACAGCTACCTTGAAAGATTTGCTTCTGACAACCGAGTCAAAATTCAGCATATCCGGTTACATTCAGATAGTCGAGAGAACACGGCAATTGTCCCCTTACTTGTCTCCAAACATTCCTTAACAGGGTACTGAAACTCCATACCTGTTACAGAAAATGTAGAAGCCTTTAAAAAAATCAGAAAGCAATCTAAAGCAATCCTCAAGAAACATGAAAGATAGAGAATAGCACTTTGTTCCCTCTTAGGTATGCATCCCTCAACTGCAATAAGGACTCTTCTGTGTAAACATTTGATTGCACAGCTGTAAGCCAGCTTACTGAAACACATTTCTATGTGCAATTTGAGAAAGAAGTGAACCACTCTTCTTTAAGGACAGGAAATGGTACATACCTCTAAGTACATCAGGATTCTGAAACACCAACGAGACTCAGAGGGATGTGCAGAGGCAGGAAAAATCTGCAGAGTATGCTGTAAAAAGAAAATTTCAATACAAAATGAATGAAGAAATTTCGATTAAAATGGGTCATTATGCAGTCAAAGCATTACCTCACATTCACTGAAAAGGATTTCTAAAATACAGGTGAAATAATTATACTTTTTCTCAATCTGAAAAGCAACATATAGAAAACATTTCATTATTCCTTCTTTCTCCTCCCATCTTAGTAAATTTTAAGTCATTTTTCTGAAGCAAATATACAAAGCCTACAAATAAAACTCAACACAGCACACTCTTCTTTGAAGTTGCACGTCAATTCTGATATTTAAAACATTTTCCTGAGATCCTGAGTTGAATAATACTAGGTGAAAGGAAACAAAAATCTGATCGTTCACATCATGCAGGAAGACTAACTAAAAACTGAACAAACAGCAGTTATAGAAAACAGGGAAAAGCTGTCTTTTTTTAAAGGCATAACTCATGTCATAAGGATTTCTTTTTTGAGGGTATTTTTGGTATATAAAATCTCAGTAGAGACACCATAGCATCAAAGACAGCTGTGTTCACTCTAGACTGAAGATTTCCCTGTCCTCAGCATTCCCACAGGGCTAGCAGCTTCCTCCTCAGCATTATCACTTTACATAGGTTGATTTCTAAGATTTCGGGAGCCCTGACAGTGGTCTCCTGTATCACTACATATGACATCAGGAACTAGGCTTCACTTCTAGATCCTGTACTTGTCAGCTACAATACACCTGACATGAAGCACCATCACACTTCCACTGCCTCATTGCAGCCAATATAGAAGGGAAAACAAGGTAACCTCCCTTGTCAGTACTCATCTGATAGCATGTATATCACAACATCAGTTTGAGGAAATGCTTTCCCAACAACAACCAGTGCTGTTGAGTAGTTCCATTCAGCAGGCCCTTTCAAGTTTTTTCCTTACAGCCTTGGCCAAGCCCAAAGCCAGCCACTTGGTCCAGCAAACAAACCATCACACCCTGCTCCAGCCTCCTGCCTGGAAGTGAGTCAGCTCCACAAAGGACAGGACACCAAAACCCTCAGTAAGAACACAAGTAGTGAGATGACTACCTGAAACAATCAAAGAGAAAAATGCAGCAAGACTGACATCCCAGGACTGGAGTGGGGACAAGATAAGGTGAGAGAAGAGGGTGTAGGGTCTTAGGTGAGACAGATCAGCTACTTAACGGACCTACAGGAACCACTGCTTTCTTCCCTGATTCCATAATCAAATATGTCTGGCTGGTTCATGTTAGGTTTCTAAATGAGGGCAGATGACTCCTTTACACTGTAAAAAGAAGTCCTAAAATTATTGATCATCCACTTTTTACACTTGCCCTTTAGTTTCATCTTACTGCTGAGGATTATTTTTTTTTCTTTCAAGGTTTCCTATAGCACAGAGGAAAGTATGTTGTATACTTCACAAGATGTCACGCTAAGTTTCCTCTTGTCTTCTGTCCTCCTTTCTCCAGGTATTTTTTCTCCCCAGTTGTCTTCTGGAGCTTCTAATTTTATTAGCTTTTTTCCTAGCTCAAGCAGAGAAACCTCAGTGACTAAGGAAATACTCACATTATTAACAGTACTTAAGAGCAGGTTTCAACTAATTTGTTCTCAGAGGGGAATATGTTTGCTAGGTGACTGCCCACACCATGCAGAAAATATAATTGTACCTATAGCTATGTGGAATGGGGAGTGGTTATATAATGCAAAAGCTGTTTGTTTCTGAAGCATGCATTTTTGGAAATATCAGTTGTATTTTGCTTTCAGATCATATATAATGTGTGTTTTAATACTATTTTTCTTAATAGCTATATGTGAGATAACATTTTACTCTTTAATCTTATTTAAACTTTAAATAAGAAAGTCTCATTCTGGAGAGAACTCTAGGATGCATTCTGGTCAGGGGTATATGTTACAGAGGTTGGGCCACGCGCAACATCTTTTTTCACATAAACATTTCTAAAAGACACAGCTGAAAAGTTTTCGTTTAATGAGTTATTATGGTATTATGAAGTATATTATAGCACCACATTGCAGCATTTGTAACAGTAGAAAAAAAATATTTTCTTTACAAAACAACTGGTTGTTGGTTTGTTGTTTTTTTTAAGAGAAAGCTGAGATGAAGACTATTTTATTTGAACAAATGTCAAGAGCAGCAAGAGCCCTTACTGGCAGTAACTGAAGGTTTAGATTTGCAATGTGTCTTCCATACACCATCCTGTTTTCCCCTTAGGAGAAGAATTAAAAGTGGTTCTGGGAACACCATGGGGAAAAAAACAATCAAGATTTTGTTCAAAGTTCTGTGCTAGTATCATAGAACACAGAATTTTACAGCTTTGTCACACAGAGCAATTGCAGTCTGTTACCACAGATACTCTCAAGGGTAGAAAGACTTAAGAAAACTATGTGATATAAGAGCCTAGTGTTTTGCTTTTGGTTCTACTGATATAGAATGGTACCATAGTATATTTTTGTTATACGTGAATTTAATGCAAATGAGATCCACCTTGTCAGCCCTTAGGTGTTGAAGTCCAGCATCTAGTCACAAGGCTGGTAGAGTAGTGTGTGTAACTGAGTGCTGCAGATTTTTTCTTTTCTTTTCTTAAAAACAACTCTTTGACACTTTTTTATCAAAAAAATAAAAATACAAAAAAAATGAGTTCACACTTTCTACAATACTTATTTTGGCTATTAATTTTTTTCATTATTCTTACATAAAATTACACATCTGTCAAAATTCTTCAGCTTTTCTTAGCTTAAGATAACCCGGAAAAAGTTTATTAATTTAAATTTTTATCTCCCTTCAATCAACTAGTACACAAATGTAAGCTAAAAGCTAGTAACAATCATGAATTTCAACCAAATTTAAAGATAATTATTCAGTTGGCAAAAAAAGGGGTGCTAAATGGGTGATAATTATGGTACATTCCAGCCCACCTGAATGTGTCAGATGAACAGGAGAGCATCATTGAAGATCATGGTTTACAGTTGAGTGCACAGATGAAGACACTCTCTACCAAAAACTTGCTGGCTTTCGCAGGGGGTATCCTCGTTTAGGTCCAGCTGGCAACAAAGAACCACTGGGCAGTACCTGACATTTTTTCCTGTTGAACTTCATACAATTGGCCTCATTCCATGGATCCAGGCTTTAGAGATCCCTCTGCAGAGCCTCTCTACCCTCAAGCAGATCAACATTCCCTCCTAACTTGGTGATATCTACAAACCTACTGAGGGTGCACTTGATCCCCTTGTCCAGATAATTGATGAAGATACTAAAGAGAACTGGCCCTAACACTAAGCCTTGGGGAACACCACGTGTGACTGGCCACCAGCTGGATTTAACTTAATTGACCACAACTCTGCATGCAGCCGTCAAGCCATTTTTTTTACCAGCAAAGTGTACATCAGTCAAAGCCATGACCAGCCAGTTTCTCCAGATGAATGTTGTGGGAAATGGTGTCAAAGGCTTTACAAAATTCTAGGAAGACAACATACACAGCTTTTCCCTCATCCACTAAATGTCTCACCTTGTCATAGAAGGAGAATATGTTAGTCAAGCAGGACTTTTCATGAAGCCATGCTGACTGGGTCTGATCATATTTTTTTCTGTAAGTGCTGCGTGATGGCACTCAAGATGATCTGTTCCATAATCTTGCCCATTGGCAAGGACAGACTGAAAGACCTGTAGTTCCCCAGAACCTCCCTCCAACTCCTTCTGTAGATGGACATCACATTTGCTGACCTCCTGTCAACTGGGACCGCCCACAACAGCCAGGACTGCCAGTAAATGAAGGAATGTGGCTTGGTGAGTACTTCTGCCAGCTCCCTCAGCACCCTTAGGTTGATCCCATCTGTCCCCATCAGTGTGTGGATCTAAGTGATGTACAAAACATGTACAAAACAAAATGTTTTTGTGGCAAAACATTTACCCTTGGATTACAGGAGATCCATTCTGTTCCCCATCCTTGCATCCCAGCTTGGGCTGCTGGATACTCAGTGAATAACTGTTCCTACCACTGAGGACTGAGGCAAAGAAGGCATTAAGGTAATTACTTTCCTTGTTAAAGTACCTACATTCCTTATTATGATCAACTGCAACATTTCTTTTGGATTAATAAAAGTGAGTCAATCAGAAATACTTTTGGAAGATGAGTAAGGCAACTGCATTACAAGGTACAATTAGTTACGATTTGGTAACCCTGCCTGAAATAAAGTTCCTACTTACATTTTATAAAGTAAATTGCATATTCAATTTGTGTAACTGAATAGTGAAAACTGCTTTCCTTAATAGTCTAATAACTTGCTTTGTTGCCTTTTCCTTTTCCTTTCCTGTCAGGCTAGGAGTGCTTATTTCTCTATCACAAGGGCATAAACACTCTCTCTCAATGCACATATTATTTATGCATAATTTATTATTATACATAAAAATGCATCCCTGGATGAAGAATCTGGCAGGCCCACTGACTCCTCCAGGTGGCTCCTTAGGCAAAAACTGACAAAATTGTATACAGATAATTGTAAACAGTCACTGGAAACCTTTTGTGCAGATACAAAGACAGTCATATAGGACAGTGTTTTATAGATAATTAAGATAGGAGATATTTTGTATATCATTTGAAGTGATCAATACGAACAGACGTCCAGATGCTGGAGGGGTCATGTAGAGCTACCAGACAACTGGTTTTAAGAAATGAGTGAAATAACAGCACAAGTATTTTAATCTGATCCAGATGAACACACTGCTGCACCAATTCTTGCAATGGCCAAACTCTCCTATAGGATATGTTCATTCTGTTTAGGAAGACTGGATGTAGTTGACAACAGTACATGAAGGCCAGCATGATTAATACATCTAACTTTGGGTTTGTCTCTGAAGTGCTGAAAATGTTGCATGACTCTGGCCAAATCATTCCTCCTCTAGAAGTCAGGAAAAATATCTCTAAGGGCACCGATTCTTGAGACAGTGGCACAAAGTGACTAGCTAATTTCCAATAGCAAAGCTGAATTACACTCTGCATTTTTATGACAGCGTGAAAATGTTTAATGCTTGGTCACATTAGTACTTTATACAACCATTAAATTCCATAGATTCAAATAAAACAGATAAAAATAATTTATAACTTCATATGAAGTTTCTGTGGTGCATATAAGAAATTTAATGGTTGTATCCTATGTTTGCTTTGTTTTACCTTTAAAATACATGAAAAGCAAAGCCATTTAATACAGCTTACTATTGTAGGGCTACAATATACTATACATAACGTGGTCTCAGAAACAGACACAGTTAAACCAATACTGTGTTTTATGTGACCCCAGTCTTACAAAGACTTTGAATGTATTTACCTTAATATGTATTAACAACTTCATTTGAGAATAAGTAGATTACTTGTGACTAGTGAGCAAGCATATAGTTAATTGTTTGTAAGATTGTTTGAAGCAAGTTTAAAGTTAGAGCATAACGCAGACATATGACGCTATTAAAACATTTGGTATCACATTGTTCTATGCTTTGGTACACTCTGACAAATCACAGCGCTGTTCATGCTTCCATTTGGCATTCTCCCCTTTTCACTAGATAGTTTTGGTCACATTACACTATTGGATTCAAGCAAGTCATATTGTCACATAAGAGTTCCTAGTTGAGTCTATGAAATAGTTACTCAAGAATGAGTCCCTGAACTTTCAGCAATCCATACATTTGTTGTAACAATATGTCCCTATAAGTAGGACAAAATATCAAAAATATTCAATGTACTTTTATATCCAAGTCTTTGTGAAAAATTAGCCCCTTTCTAAACTAAACAATAAAAGACTAAATAGTTAGCTCATAAACATTTACATCTCTTTTGTTTCTTGAGCTGCACCACAGTAATGAGAAAAGACAATAATAATTAACTGTGGATAATACTTCTTGGAAAAAGCTAAACTAAAGGGTGAATGAGTTCAGTTTAATTGTTGCCTAGGGTAGTGATACAAGGTACTGTTTTAAAGATTGCAGTTATACATCCCAGTAGATAAAAGCTTCTAAGATTTGCTGATACTGAAACTCTGGGGAGAAGAATTACATAAGACTACAATTGCCTTTTAGGACAGTCTGTTCACAGTACTATGGGATATAATTTCAATATATGGGTTATATGGGATGTAATTTCAATGTTAAAGTTACACTCTCATGCTCATTGTAGTTGGCATCCATGGGATCTGGAAAACTGGTGGGTTTTTTCAACAGCAATATTTTTAGATACTGTATTTTCATTAGGTAGTTATTTAGAAACCACCTCTTACATGGCTAAGAATACCCCCTGTCCCCCCAAAAAACAGACAAACAACAACAACAAAAAACCCAAATAAAAAGCCAACAAAAAATCCTCCATCACAGAAACACAGAACCATTGGAGCTGGAAGGGAACCCAAGAGATCATTTAGTTCGACTCTCCACTACAGCAGGACTGCCTAGAGCACATTACACAGGTGGGTTATTAATATCTCCAGAGAAGGAGACTCCACAACCTCTCTAAGCAGCCTGTTACAGTGCTCTGTCACCCTCACAGTAAAATAAGTTTTCCTCGTGTTCAGATTGAACTTCCTGTGTTCCAGTTTGTGCCCATTGCCCTTTGTCCTGTCACCAGGTACTACTGAATAGAGTACCCCTGTTTACAGTCATCCTTTAGGCATTGGTAAGGTTTCCTCTCAGTCTTCTCTTTTCCAGGCTAAAGAGTCCCAGCTCTGTCGACCTTTCCTCACAAGAAAGACAGTCCAATCCCCCAGTCATCTTTCTTGCTCTCTGCTGGACTCTGTCTTGTAGTTTCCTGTCTCTCTTGAATGGGGGAGCCCAGAACCAGACACAATCATAGAATCATCAAGGTTGGAAAAGGCTTTTAAGATCATCAAATCCAACTGTTTGTCCTACAGTCCCTAACCACTAAACCATCTCCCGAAACATCGTGTCCACCCATTTTTTTAACACCTTCAGGGATGGTGCCTGGACAGCCTGTTCCAATACCTCACCACCCTTTCTGTGAGGAAATTTTTCCCAATATCCAATCTGAACCTCATGTGGTGAAGCTTGACTCCATTTCCTCTTGTCCTATCTCTAGTTATTAGGGAGAAGGAGCCAACAGCCACCTCGCTATAACCTCCTTTCAGTTAGATGGAGAGAGTAATGAGTTCTCCCCTCAGCCATCTCTTCTCCAGGATGAACAGGCCCAGTTGTCTCAGCTTATCCTCACAAGTTCTGTTCTCCAGTCTCCTAACCAGCCTAGCTGCCCTTCTCTACACCCTCTCCAGCACCTTGACATCCTTCCTATATTGTGACACCCAAAACTGCACACAGTGCTCAAAGTGCAGCCTCACCAAGGCCAAGTAGAGGGGTAGGATCACTGTACCCTGATGCAGGCCAGGGTACTGTTGGCCGGTTGGCCTTCTTGGCCACCTGGGCACACTGCTGGCTCATGTTCAGCCATATACTCCAGCTCTGGTCTCACTAGGGCAGAGTAGAAGGGGAGGATGACCACCCTTGAACTACTTCCTACACTTTTCCTAACGCATCCCAGGATTCCATTTGCCTTCTTGGACACAGGGGCACATTGCTGGCTCATGGTTAACATACTATCTGCCAAGACCCGAAGATCCTTTTCCTTGGGGCTACCCTACCTCTTTACCACAAGAATCAGAAGCTTCTGTAGGTGAAATCAAGCAGAAAATTCTGAAATTTCTAGGTGCTTTCAGATTTTTTCTTTTTTTTTTTTTTTTTTTTTTTTTTCATTCCTTTTTTTTTTTTCCTCCCCCCTTGGGTTGTGTTTGGATTTCAGCAGTCATCCCCCTACAGCAGCAATCAAATTTCTGCAATAGGAAATTTTCTCACTTTCTCTTCTTCTAGCAGTAATTTATAGTATCCCACCTCAGAGCCTGCGCAGAGTGGGGACAGAGGCAGATAGAGGTTGTTGTTATTAATTAAAGCTTGATATTTTTCTCAGCACAAGCCACTCAAAATGCCTCTTTTTAAATTCCGTTTGAAGCCCTGGTGTAACTTTACACATATGTGTAAGCTTGCTGAACTGAAAGAAACTATTTCCCATGCAGAAAGCTACCCCCTTGCATAAATGTTGGCCAGACTACTGCTTTAGTTGTCATGTTTTCTGTATTTCCACAATCTTTTGATAGGATTTATATAAAATGTAGCATGTCACTTATATTTGCTCTCTCTCAAACACTCTGCGTTTCCTGTATTTGAATGCTAAGTTAGACAAATTCAACATTGAAATAAGACACCGTTTCCTAGCAGTAAGGGTAATTAAACACTGGAAGAGCTTACCCTGGGAGGAGGTGGACTCACCATAGCTTGGAGTCTTTAAAATGAGATTAGACATCTTTCTGAAAGACATGATTTAATCCAGCTTCTGTGGAAAGATTCTAGTGTACATATACAGAAGGTCAGACAAAATGATGGCAAAGTCCTTTTCGACTTATGAGCCTATTGGCCTAGAAATGTGAGTTCAGATGTGTTTTGGTTCACATTTAAAGATCAGATATAATACCTGCACACAGAAATTGTCTTTAGGGAATACTAAGGCAAAAATATTTTCCAAAATTGTGTTATCTGCTGCAGGCAATAAGGTTTTGCTTGTTAGATTTTGCAATGTCTTTTGTTTTGCTTTTAAAGGTAGTTATCACAAAGGTCAATGCAGATTAAAATCCTCCAGTACAAGATTATTATGTAGGAATAGAAAGCTTTAAAGCCTAAAGACTTACAACCTGAACAAGTGTAAAAATGATTTTTGGCCTGTTGGTTTCTCACATGTACAATAAATTTTTTAAGAATAAGCACAATTAATATTTTTATGAGCAGATAATATGAATGTATCTTGCTTCTTGTCTTTTATTAAGTTTATGCATCAGATTGCATATAATTGTTATCAAACCATATGATAGAATAATGTTTGTTTGAAAGGTAAACAAATTCTGTGTAACAGTCATTAGACATTTGTTTTGCTGCAGTTTGGCCTTATGAACATGTTATCCTTGTTTTCCCTTTAAAAGGAAATAAATAAATAAATAAATAAAGATCCATTAGGGATTTCTCTTTAAACCCAGCAATCTATGCATACTACTAAGAATCAATGCTCTGTAAGCTGTCTGGTGTTCTGCAATAAATTCTAGCTTTTATAGACTTTTGCTGGGCCAGGTAGCTGCTAATGCCATAGAAATTGATTATTTGTGGTGTTCTTATCACTGCTTAAAATATCTAATTACTTTTTCTCCACAGATTTGGATTTGGCTTGCTTGATGCTGGACGATTAATGAAGGAAGCCCTAACTGGACAAATGTTGGTCTCCTGAGACAATGTGTTGTTGATAACAGGTCTGATTTGAACAAGTCTAGTCAAATCCAATTTTAATAGTATTTAAAGGCACACACAGAACACGTATCATTGTTTTTGGGCTAGTTTGCCAGGGTTTTAAGTCTGTTGTGCTACCAAAGTTTATTCCCATTAAATATTAAGCTCTGAAGAGCAGCTAAAACACATAGCTGTCAGCTGCAGAGACATGTATTTAGCCTCAATACAGCAAGTTTTGCTTAAAATTTGCCTTCATTCTTTCATACTTATGCAGACTGGGGTACGTAATTCATCACTGCATGACTGTTCCTGTGGAGGAATTATTGCACTCTGATTATTTTGAACCTTAAAATTATTGATTAATGTAAAGAAGAGACAGGAAGCTACTGCAATCAGTTCTCAATTGAGCAAGGGCATCCTTCTTTAAAGGCAGCTAATCCTTAGACTAAAAGCTGTACTCAGTTGCTGCTGCTCCAGTAGGATTTTTCACGTAGCAGTGCCTGTGTCATTTATGTGAAGTTAAGTACGAATCGTTTTCCACTGCACTACCAAATCAAGATAACCACCAAACATCAAGCCACTCTCTTACTGGATCACTGCTTTGAGTGTGAAATTCAGCTCACAGCTCAGTCACAGCTCCAACTGAGGAGGGAAAAGGTCTCCCATCAGAACACCAGACTTCAGAATGTTTTCCTTCTGCATCAAGATGCAGGAATTACATCTAGACTCAGTAGGGTCTAGAGTACCTTCTTCCTTCCAAGAGCTCACCTTTTCTAGAGTAAACCTGAGAAAAGAAAGACTTGCGTCCATGCACTTTGCACCCCTGCTGACCATGGTGCCAGTCTCTCTTTGTCTCCAAAAGGGATTATTGAAGGAGGGATGAACAGCTAGCTCCCTGAAGGTCTTAGGCATGGCACTGCAGATCATTTTGAAGCACCAGTTTGCGGAAGTGACTGCAGATACTGGTGTTCATTGTCTTTAAAAAGCTATGTAGAGGAAGGTAGAAATCTCAGAGTGGGAACCAAAATTACGGGACAGGAAAAGACTCAAGCACAAGGGTTTTCTCCAGCATGTATCTGTAATCATAACTATTTCCAGAAATGTGGCCCCTAGCCAGCTTGGGGTCTGGAGTCCTCTCCTCAAGCTGATACTAACAATATTTGATTGAAATAAATTAACAAAACCCTTCCTGTCTTTTGCAGCATTATCACAGTCCTGGCAGTGATGCTGTAAACTAATCTTTTACCTAACAGCCTAGTAGTTGTTTAGGCAATATTTCATGTATGAGAATACCCCAGGTCAGTTCTCTCTTCAGCCCCAGGGCGGTCAGCCTTGTCAATGCCAACTTACAGGGACACCCCTTTGGCACAATGTTCTTCACCTGGGTGTTTCCTCTCTGTTGGAAACATGCCACACTTTAAGAAACAATTTCATGTTTATTGGTCTGGAGAAAACAAAAGTGTTGTAATTATGGGGTTTTTTTCCTGCTGTGCTAGTAGAAAACAGTTACCTGCGAGGAACTCATCCCATAAGCCAAAGCATTTTATAACTTACTTATTTTAGCCAGATCTATGTTAATATAGTTTATGCAAATTTATGGTTTTGTGCACCTGTGGATCAATGACTTCTTCATGTTTTTCAAGTGTTTCTACAGAAAGGGCAGAAATGTACTAGAAAGGTGCAGTCCTGCAGGATAGTTGCTTACTGAATGTGTCTTGTCTATGCAATCCTGCAGTGATTCTGCAGCAACTCAATGGCTGGAAGTTATACCCCTGAGGGACAGGAGCACTCTCCATTTTCTCTGGATCAATGGTACAGTGTAAAAGGCACAGCAACAAAGTCTGTTTCTCAATATTGTCCCTACTTGAGGCTCCTGAAGGTGTGATTAATTAGTTGTGATTAATTAAGCCACTAGCCATGACCTTCTTTTTTCCTGTCACGTTACTTATAAACAAGAGTGCAGTCAGTGAAGTTAAATGGCATAAGATAGTAAATTTAGGGCAAATAAAAATAAATTAGTTATGTTGCATGTGATTTGTTGCTACAGGTGACCATCTGATAAATAGGATTTCTTGGCTGCAGAGTAGTTGTTAATCCTATTACCATAATAGATGGGACCAATCCTATATTCCTGGGACTTCTGGGTACACAGGGAAGGCAGAAGTGAGTCCTGCTTGGCTAATAAAGTAAGAGCAAGTGTTCCACGTGCTGAGAAGTCAGACAGGAATGTTGTTCTCCGTGGACAGCAGCACTGCACTATTAGCTTGATCTATGACTTGCCATTTCATGGTTTGGTTGTTTGTTTATTTGTGTGTCTTTGTAATTCCCCCAGAACATACTGTACTGGCTCTCTCTGTTGACTGAATGACCAGGCTTGGGCAGAAGATACAACATTCTTCTGCTCTGACCTTTATATCAAAATTGATTAACAATAATTCTTTTGCAGAAAAAGATTGACAACAAGATGTGGATGCTCATCCTTAATGAACTCTAGCTACCAAAGTGGAAACTAGCTAATTTTGATGGTTCAGCTGACCACCTTCTCTGCAATAGCTGGGTATCAGCTCCTTCTTGAAATGGCAAAGTAATGCTGTATGCATATAGAAGATGAAGAACCACCTGTTGCTCTAGTAATTTTTTCTCTCTCTGTCTCATATCATTGATTTCCTGGGACCTTTCCTGTTACTGGCAGTAGCAGGATTTGCTGGATAGCATTTATGCAGTCAGAAATGGCATGACTTAGAATTAGAGCCTGTGTAATCCCGTCAAGTACTCAGAATTATGAATATGTACTTAAATCTTTGTAAAGTAAGAAGTCCACTCATAATCTAATTGTTTTTGTTTGTTATCACGTTTGCCATTTTACAGAATAGTTCACTGGAAGGTGCCTAATTTATATTGTTTTCACTTCCTAATAAAAGATCTGACTTCAAACAACCTTTTTTTCAATTATGAGAATACTTTCTTGATCTCATTAAGCCCAAAAAAGATGAAGTGTTATTTTTCCTTTTTATTTGTGACAATACAAATTAAACACACCTATGGCGAACTAATTACTACATTTATTTTTTGTTATACAGAGCAAGCCTGTTAACTGTGAATGTGAGGAGATGAAGCAAGCAAAAAAAACCAAAAAGAAGTGTGAAGAGCTTTGCTGCCATATCGTCTATGACACTGTGTCAGCTTCAAGTTTTAGAATAGATGAGTGAATAGGTATGTAAGAAAGCCACTGTTATTCTACAAATAAGCGTTATTTCAAAGGAAATAAAGGAGGGGGGGAAGGCATATAAATGCATCCTCAGACACTATATGATGGCCACATTAGAGAAGGAGCTTTATTTTGTCTTTTCGTTTTAGATCTTCACAGGAGAACAATATTGTGCAGAGGTCTAGGTAATGGCTGTGGTCTTATCAAGTATTGCCATAGTGTTAGTATTGCCATTTTCCTGTTGAAGTTTCTTATGGCAGAGAAACCACTCTGTTGTACAAGATAAAGGTCCACCTTCTGTCCTTATACTTAAAATGCATTTGGGCACCTCAATGTTCATGTGCACTGCAGCATTTTTCAGAGTTGTGCCCTTTACATTTTAAGATATTTTGTTAGTAGTAGAGATAATAGATATCATCACCTTTGTTTAACTATGAGAGTGCTGATTTCCTAATTACTTGAAGTTTTAGTTATTGTGATCATAAATCAATATTGCCTCCATGACATTGCACATGTAGAAGTTACATCAGTGTAAACCACTTGGGATAACAGGCAGAAAAAATAACTTTTTCTATTTACATTGATAGTATACTGGAAATTGAGAGGCCAGGACTCATTACAGAGAAGACCATCCTTTGCTCTTGTTTCCCTCCATGGATATCCAAGCTACATCCCTTTACTGCTTTACATACCAGGGACAGAAAACTGATTCCCTTACTAGCAGGGATTCAGTGGCCTTCTTTAACAGGAGTAAGTTTCAGTGCAGTACAAGAATGATGTCTTGGAGAAGATATAGGGCATGTCTAAAATAACTACTCTGTGTTGCATTCCTTCATTTTCCTAAAGCAAGGGAACACATTTGACCTGGGAGCCAACATCTTGCCTTTCTTTAGGCCTGGCCCTAATGGCCAACATTGAGACACTTCACATAAAACGGACTTTCATGAGGTGCTGGCATTACTTACCAGAGGTGAAGGAGTTCTGGAAAGAGATGGAAACAAAACTACCTGTAGATGAATTTGCACTTCATAGAAGTTTCTGTTAAAAAAGAGTCAGAAAGAGACTGAACAAGGCAGGTGAGAAACAAACACAGAGAGAGAAAAAATGGCAAAAAATCAAACAAAAAATATTTCCTTTAACTGTGGTCAGAGGTGAAGATTATATTTGACCAAGCAAACAAATCCTCCACTGCAAGTCACAACCAAAATTGACTTCATTTTTTGTTTCAGCTTTCTCCATAGAAAGGAGCCAGTCAGTTATTTTCTGACTAATATCACTAATAAACCAAGCAGATGATTTTGTATGCTGTAATATTTTATTGTAAATACAGAAACAGGATATTCACTTGTCTTATGCAAGTTCCCAATGTCCTTTGTAATAAACCAAGTAATTTTGACTGAAAAATTTTGACCAAACCTGACCTAACAGCACTTAGAAAATGAGCTCAAAACTGGCACAAGTCCCATCCATTAAAAAAGTCAGTGGCATTACATTCACTTTTACAATTTGAAGGATAATGACAGAAATGCAAGAGATGGAGCAATAAGAACCATGTGGTCCCTTTTCTTCAAAGGTCTCATCCAGGGTCTATTAAGTTAATGTATGTACTCCTTTTGATTTTAATAGGACTTGCATAAGTCAGAAATTATTGAAAATGAATAGTAGGAAAAGGAATCACCCTGTTTACATTTGTTGGGTTATATATATAATAAATTTGTAAAAAATGAAAACAGTAGAAAACATTAAAACAGGTCCATATACTGACCTTATTTTAGCATTCAAGATGACCTCATTTCCTACTCCAACATGAGTATGTGATGTCATGAACATCAGAAGATTTATTCAAAACATTTACCAAAAACATTCTGCTTCCTATCATCAAATGCTTCACCTTGCTTTCTTCTTGCAGTTGTTTCTTCTAGAGACACGTGTCTTTGGGCAAGCAGTTACTAATATCAAAGATTAATCTGGAGCACACCACCACCTGGGACACCAAAGGATTACAGATTGCCCTCATGGGAACTACTGGGTGGGAAGTGGTGGTGGTGGGTGAGAAGGGTGTTCAGCCAAAGTGGAGTGCCCAGGAGCACCCCAGGAATCAGAAGCAAAGCCAAGAATCACTCTTCCAAACAACTATTTCTGAATTAACCTAGATTTTTCATTTCTAGTTAGAGCAGTTAGATTTTATTCTTACGGTGGGACTAGGATGATTCACAGATAAAATCAAGAATGCAAAAGGACTGTATTATTAGATCCTAATTCCCCATTTCACCAAAGGAGAAGTTAGGAAAAGACAGATGGAGTGATTTGGTGGGGCAAGCAGAGCCCTAGGTGGAACCAGATCCCCTGGGCTGTTCAGAGGTTGTCCTTTCCTGCCTGTGATGTGGAAGAAACACAGCCATTATCAGGCACCTGCAAAAAGCCCTTCCACCTGTTTTTGCTAGAAGCAACACAGCCCAGAGGACCATTTGCGTGTTCCCCACAAGTCTGTAGGGAATCTGCTATTGCTGATGTAATGCCAGGCTCCAGCACACCTGCAAGGTCTCATTGATCAGCTGCTCAGTGCTCTAAAAACTCAGAAATCTATTATCAGTGTGAGTATGTGCTTATTGATCAGATTACCTGCATCTGCTCCCTGTGTGTACCTAATTGTACCAGTGTACGCGCACACACACATAAATACACACACACATATGTGGATATGCAGGCACTCACACGTGGGTTATTAGGATGTGTGTATGTTAAAGGCTTTACAGATATTTTTTTTTTACAAAACCCCACATAAATAAAAAGAACGGAGCTTCTGCATGAAACGTGAGCACGGAAATGCTCACAAGTGGCCAAGAGCTGTTAAATAATTAATCAATAGAGCAGTGTGGCAGTTTGAAATGTAAATGTGATGGATGAAGGTGTGATGCTTGTCATCAAGCAGAAAATGATGTGACTGGAATGGATAACCTGCAGTACCTGCTGACTGGCAAAAGCTTGGACACAAAGATAAAGTAAAGCCATCAGAAAGCAGCCCCAGCAACCCCTAATTCTTGCCTTTGACCCACAATTCACTTTCATGTCTCTGTCCCTGAAGAGGTGTTTAAAAAAATGATGAAGAGAGATCTTGGGGTGGGAAAAGGGAGAGAAAAAAAACCATCTGAAGAAATGCTACCTGATAAGGCTGCAGGCTACATTCTTGAGAACACCTTTCTTTTCTTTATGTTCTCCATCTCCTGTTAAATAAAAATGCAGCTCCTTTTTTCCCTTTCCTTTCTTCCAAAACTCTCCCGAGCCGTTTCTGCAAGTGGTTCTGTGACTCGGGAGCTGACAACAGCCACATGCAAAGGAACAAAGAATGAGAGTGACAATTCAGAGTGCACGCAGGTGAGAAAGACACCTTTTACTTATCAAACTAGGCTGCAAAAAATGCTCTTTTTACTCAGTGAGCTAGAAATAGAGGTGATCTAACAAGGCACTGATCCAAATACTTTATTTGTGCTGAGATGTAATGCTAACAGGATTTTTAGGTTGACTGGTAGTCTGTGGCCCCTGTGTTCAAGTAAGGCAGCATTCCTTCGAATTGGAAAGAGGAAAATCCATATAATTACTGTATATTCTGTGACATGAAAATGTATGCTGTGATGGCAAAGGGTGACAGAAAATGTCCATCAAAAATTTGTTTTCAGGGACTTTCTACATCAGTGATTACACTTTCTGTGTGGGGAAACTCAGCTTGATGGGGTTCAACTCAATTGCCCAAATTTGAGAGAACTTAACTTTTATAAAAAAGGGATTTTTTAAATATATTTTTTATTATTTTTTTTTTCCCTTTCAGAAATGCAAGCCTGCAAGTAGGATTTAAAAGTCTGATGGTTCTTTCTCCCTGGAAGAGCGAATCCTATTTCTCAGTAAGTACCATTTAGCAGGTTGTCTTTTCTTGCCTCTTTTGTTATCAAAAGCCCATTCTTTTCAGAAAGTGAAAAATACCATGGTTTAACATTAGATTCCCAAACTCCTTGAAACATACATTAGCAGATAACACCCACTGAAAGTGAAAGCTGAATATAGATATGTAATAGTGCTTTGGCACACAAAATAGATATTTTACCATTTCTTAGACATAAAATGTGCTACAAATATTCTCTTAAAATCTTCTAGGTTTTTTTAAGACCCCTATACATGTGCTTATTTTTGTAATGGCATAAAGAGGCAGCAGATCTCCAAGTGAATCGGCCAGTATTTTCAGACTACCTCAACTGATTGTTTTGGATTTTGTTGGGTATGTTTTTTTTTAATCTTTATTTTCTGTTCTACAAGAAGTAATGAGAAAACATGTACTTATAGAAAAATAAATCTGCCAAAATGAGTTTTAGAAGTCAAGAATTAAAATAGGACCCTAGTTGGCCCAGCTCCATAATGCATCACCTACTTTTAGTCTAGGACAGCTTACTTAGCCATTGAAAGGAAATCTTCTCTGCAGCTTTGCTACCTGAATAAGTTTTAAGCAGGGTGTCAACTCTTTGTGCACATAGGGCATCACCACACTCCACGGAAATATTTCCACTTTAGAGTGACAAAGATGTGAGCTGATGGGTAATGCAGTTTGTATTTTCAGATTTGTACTTTGGTAGCTTTCTCCTAGCTCATACCAAAGCCCTCAGCTGTATATCTTGATCTACATGGCAGGTACATTCATATTAATTTTTAGTCCTTTTGCACAGCTTCAGGAATGCAACTCATTGTAAGTAAGAATCAGGCACTGGAACATTCAACGATCTGGGTAAACTAGCCTGTGGGATGGAAGAATGATCCCATACCTTACATATTTATCACTACTAGGACTTCTGTTCCCCCATAAACTGCTGTAGGGGGGTAAAAAGCACCATTAAGGCACTATGTTGTCACTACGGTCATAAAAGTCTATTTCTATACCTTCAGTTTGTCTCAGTTACTGAGGGACTTGCAATAGAAATATGACAAATCAGGCTGCAAATGTGCAGCAGTCATCCCCAGCCTCTGGAAGGAGACTCACCTACTGCGGTTGGAGAGCATTGTGGTGCCCAATCTGGAGAAGAGCTCACTAGCACTGTTGGATGTACCACCACATGAGCCACGCAATGCTTCCCTTGGAGAACAATCTGACATGGGAATGTGGCCATTCCCCACCACTAGAAAGTTTTAGATCTTATCTTGACAGGGTGCTGGGCCATCACATCTAAACTGTGTTCCTACCTAGGAAGGTTGAACCAGATGATCCTTGAAGTCACTTCCAACTTATGATTCTACCATTCACTGTGCTGCATAGCTGTCCATATGTAACATAGAGATTCCTAACAGCTGAGCAGCAGGA
>NW_009970725.1:2711704-2719017 GCF_000747805.2 Chaetura pelagica
TGCATTTTTGGAAATATCAGTTGTATTTTGCTTTCAGATCATATATAATGTGTGTTTTAATACTATTTTTCTTAATAGCTATATGTGAGATAACATTTTACTCTTTAATCTTATTTAAACTTTAAATAAGAAAGTCTCATTCTGGAGAGAACTCTAGGATGCATTCTGGTCAGGGGTATATGTTACAGAGGTTGGGCCACGCGCAACATCTTTTTTCACATAAACATTTCTAAAAGACACAGCTGAAAAGTTTTCGTTTAATGAGTTATTATGGTATTATGAAGTATATTATAGCACCACATTGCAGCATTTGTAACAGTAGAAAAAAAATATTTTCTTTACAAAACAACTGGTTGTTGGTTTGTTGTTTTTTTTAAGAGAAAGCTGAGATGAAGACTATTTTATTTGAACAAATGTCAAGAGCAGCAAGAGCCCTTACTGGCAGTAACTGAAGGTTTAGATTTGCAATGTGTCTTCCATACACCATCCTGTTTTCCCCTTAGGAGAAGAATTAAAAGTGGTTCTGGGAACACCATGGGGAAAAAAACAATCAAGATTTTGTTCAAAGTTCTGTGCTAGTATCATAGAACACAGAATTTTACAGCTTTGTCACACAGAGCAATTGCAGTCTGTTACCACAGATACTCTCAAGGGTAGAAAGACTTAAGAAAACTATGTGATATAAGAGCCTAGTGTTTTGCTTTTGGTTCTACTGATATAGAATGGTACCATAGTATATTTTTGTTATACGTGAATTTAATGCAAATGAGATCCACCTTGTCAGCCCTTAGGTGTTGAAGTCCAGCATCTAGTCACAAGGCTGGTAGAGTAGTGTGTGTAACTGAGTGCTGCAGATTTTTTCTTTTCTTTTCTTAAAAACAACTCTTTGACACTTTTTTATCAAAAAAATAAAAATACAAAAAAAATGAGTTCACACTTTCTACAATACTTATTTTGGCTATTAATTTTTTTCATTATTCTTACATAAAATTACACATCTGTCAAAATTCTTCAGCTTTTCTTAGCTTAAGATAACCCGGAAAAAGTTTATTAATTTAAATTTTTATCTCCCTTCAATCAACTAGTACACAAATGTAAGCTAAAAGCTAGTAACAATCATGAATTTCAACCAAATTTAAAGATAATTATTCAGTTGGCAAAAAAAGGGGTGCTAAATGGGTGATAATTATGGTACATTCCAGCCCACCTGAATGTGTCAGATGAACAGGAGAGCATCATTGAAGATCATGGTTTACAGTTGAGTGCACAGATGAAGACACTCTCTACCAAAAACTTGCTGGCTTTCGCAGGGGGTATCCTCGTTTAGGTCCAGCTGGCAACAAAGAACCACTGGGCAGTACCTGACATTTTTTCCTGTTGAACTTCATACAATTGGCCTCATTCCATGGATCCAGGCTTTAGAGATCCCTCTGCAGAGCCTCTCTACCCTCAAGCAGATCAACATTCCCTCCTAACTTGGTGATATCTACAAACCTACTGAGGGTGCACTTGATCCCCTTGTCCAGATAATTGATGAAGATACTAAAGAGAACTGGCCCTAACACTAAGCCTTGGGGAACACCACGTGTGACTGGCCACCAGCTGGATTTAACTTAATTGACCACAACTCTGCATGCAGCCGTCAAGCCATTTTTTTTACCAGCAAAGTGTACATCAGTCAAAGCCATGACCAGCCAGTTTCTCCAGATGAATGTTGTGGGAAATGGTGTCAAAGGCTTTACAAAATTCTAGGAAGACAACATACACAGCTTTTCCCTCATCCACTAAATGTCTCACCTTGTCATAGAAGGAGAATATGTTAGTCAAGCAGGACTTTTCATGAAGCCATGCTGACTGGGTCTGATCATATTTTTTTCTGTAAGTGCTGCGTGATGGCACTCAAGATGATCTGTTCCATAATCTTGCCCATTGGCAAGGACAGACTGAAAGACCTGTAGTTCCCCAGAACCTCCCTCCAACTCCTTCTGTAGATGGACATCACATTTGCTGACCTCCTGTCAACTGGGACCGCCCACAACAGCCAGGACTGCCAGTAAATGAAGGAATGTGGCTTGGTGAGTACTTCTGCCAGCTCCCTCAGCACCCTTAGGTTGATCCCATCTGTCCCCATCAGTGTGTGGATCTAAGTGATGTACAAAACATGTACAAAACAAAATGTTTTTGTGGCAAAACATTTACCCTTGGATTACAGGAGATCCATTCTGTTCCCCATCCTTGCATCCCAGCTTGGGCTGCTGGATACTCAGTGAATAACTGTTCCTACCACTGAGGACTGAGGCAAAGAAGGCATTAAGGTAATTACTTTCCTTGTTAAAGTACCTACATTCCTTATTATGATCAACTGCAACATTTCTTTTGGATTAATAAAAGTGAGTCAATCAGAAATACTTTTGGAAGATGAGTAAGGCAACTGCATTACAAGGTACAATTAGTTACGATTTGGTAACCCTGCCTGAAATAAAGTTCCTACTTACATTTTATAAAGTAAATTGCATATTCAATTTGTGTAACTGAATAGTGAAAACTGCTTTCCTTAATAGTCTAATAACTTGCTTTGTTGCCTTTTCCTTTTCCTTTCCTGTCAGGCTAGGAGTGCTTATTTCTCTATCACAAGGGCATAAACACTCTCTCTCAATGCACATATTATTTATGCATAATTTATTATTATACATAAAAATGCATCCCTGGATGAAGAATCTGGCAGGCCCACTGACTCCTCCAGGTGGCTCCTTAGGCAAAAACTGACAAAATTGTATACAGATAATTGTAAACAGTCACTGGAAACCTTTTGTGCAGATACAAAGACAGTCATATAGGACAGTGTTTTATAGATAATTAAGATAGGAGATATTTTGTATATCATTTGAAGTGATCAATACGAACAGACGTCCAGATGCTGGAGGGGTCATGTAGAGCTACCAGACAACTGGTTTTAAGAAATGAGTGAAATAACAGCACAAGTATTTTAATCTGATCCAGATGAACACACTGCTGCACCAATTCTTGCAATGGCCAAACTCTCCTATAGGATATGTTCATTCTGTTTAGGAAGACTGGATGTAGTTGACAACAGTACATGAAGGCCAGCATGATTAATACATCTAACTTTGGGTTTGTCTCTGAATTGCTCAAAATGTTGCATGACTCTGGCCAAATCATTCCTCCTCTAGAAGTCAGGAAAAATATCTCTAAGGGCACCGATTCTTGAGACAGTGGCACAAAGTGACTAGCTAATTTCCAATAGCAAAGCTGAATTACACTCTGCATTTTTATGACAGCGTGAAAATGTTTAATGCTTGGTCACATTAGTACTTTATACAACCATTAAATTCCATAGATTCAAATAAAACAGATAAAAATAATTTATAACTTCATATGAAGTTTCTGTGGTGCATATAAGAAATTTAATGGTTGTATCCTATGTTTGCTTTGTTTTACCTTTAAAATACATGAAAAGCAAAGCCATTTAATACAGCTTACTATTGTAGGGCTACAATATACTATACATAACGTGGTCTCAGAAACAGACACAGTTAAACCAATACTGTGTTTTATGTGACCCCAGTCTTACAAAGACTTTGAATGTATTTACCTTAATATGTATTAACAACTTCATTTGAGAATAAGTAGATTACTTGTGACTAGTGAGCAAGCATATAGTTAATTGTTTGTAAGATTGTTTGAAGCAAGTTTAAAGTTAGAGCATAACGCAGACATATGACGCTATTAAAACATTTGGTATCACATTGTTCTATGCTTTGGTACACTCTGACAAATCACAGCGCTGTTCATGCTTCCATTTGGCATTCTCCCCTTTTCACTAGATAGTTTTGGTCACATTACACTATTGGATTCAAGCAAGTCATATTGTCACATAAGAGTTCCTAGTTGAGTCTATGAAATAGTTACTCAAGAATGAGTCCCTGAACTTTCAGCAATCCATACATTTGTTGTAACAATATGTCCCTATAAGTAGGAGAAAATATCAAAAATATTCAATGTACTTTTATATCCAAGTCTTTGTGAAAAATTAGCCCCTTTCTAAACTAAACAATAAAAGACTAAATAGTTAGCTCATAAACATTTACATCTCTTTTGTTTCTTGAGCTGCACCACAGTAATGAGAAAAGACAATAATAATTAACTGTGGATAATACTTCTTGGAAAAAGCTAAACTAAAGGGTGAATGAGTTCAGTTTAATTGTTGCCTAGGGTAGTGATACAAGGTACTGTTTTAAAGATTGCAGTTATACATCCCAGTAGATAAAAGCTTCTAAGATTTGCTGATACTGAAACTCTGGGGAGAAGAATTACATAAGACTACAATTGCCTTTTAGGACAGTCTGTTCACAGTACTATGGGATATAATTTCAATATATGGGTTATATGGGATGTAATTTCAATGTTAAAGTTACACTCTCATGCTCATTGTAGTTGGCATCCATGGGATCTGGAAAACTGGTGGGTTTTTTCAACAGCAATATTTTTAGATACTGTATTTTCATTAGGTAGTTATTTAGAAACCACCTCTTACATGGCTAAGAATACCCCCTGTCCCCCCAAAAAACAGACAAACAACAACAACAAAAAACCCAAATAAAAAGCCAACAAAAAATCCTCCATCACAGAAACACAGAACCATTGGAGCTGGAAGGGAACCCAAGAGATCATTTAGTTCGACTCTCCACTACAGCAGGACTGCCTAGAGCACATTACACAGGTGGGTTATTAATATCTCCAGAGAAGGAGACTCCACAACCTCTCTAAGCAGCCTGTTACAGTGCTCTGTCACCCTCACAGTAAAATAAGTTTTCCTCGTGTTCAGATTGAACTTCCTGTGTTCCAGTTTGTGCCCATTGCCCTTTGTCCTGTCACCAGGTACTACTGAATAGAGTACCCCTGTTTACAGTCATCCTTTAGGCATTGGTAAGGTTTCCTCTCAGTCTTCTCTTTTCCAGGCTAAAGAGTCCCAGCTCTGTCGACCTTTCCTCACAAGAAAGACAGTCCAATCCCCCAGTCATCTTTCTTGCTCTCTGCTGGACTCTGTCTTGTAGTTTCCTGTCTCTCTTGAATGGGGGAGCCCAGAACCAGACACAATCATAGAATCATCAAGGTTGGAAAAGGCTTTTAAGATCATCAAATCCAACTGTTTGTCCTACAGTCCCTAACCACTAAACCATCTCCCGAAACATCGTGTCCACCCATTTTTTTAACACCTTCAGGGATGGTGCCTGGACAGCCTGTTCCAATACCTCACCACCCTTTCTGTGAGGAAATTTTTCCCAATATCCAATCTGAACCTCATGTGGTGAAGCTTGACTCCATTTCCTCTTGTCCTATCTCTAGTTATTAGGGAGAAGGAGCCAACAGCCACCTCGCTATAACCTCCTTTCAGTTAGATGGAGAGAGTAATGAGTTCTCCCCTCAGCCATCTCTTCTCCAGGATGAACAGGCCCAGTTGTCTCAGCTTATCCTCACAAGTTCTGTTCTCCAGTCTCCTAACCAGCCTAGCTGCCCTTCTCTACACCCTCTCCAGCACCTTGACATCCTTCCTATATTGTGACACCCAAAACTGCACACAGTGCTCAAAGTGCAGCCTCACCAAGGCCAAGTAGAGGGGTAGGATCACTGTACCCTGATGCAGGCCAGGGTACTGTTGGCCGGTTGGCCTTCTTGGCCACCTGGGCACACTGCTGGCTCATGTTCAGCCATATACTCCAGCTCTGGTCTCACTAGGGCAGAGTAGAAGGGGAGGATGACCACCCTTGAACTACTTCCTACACTTTTCCTAACGCATCCCAGGATTCCATTTGCCTTCTTGGACACAGGGGCACATTGCTGGCTCATGGTTAACATACTATCTGCCAAGACCCGAAGATCCTTTTCCTTGGGGCTACCCTACCTCTTTACCACAAGAATCAGAAGCTTCTGTAGGTGAAATCAAGCAGAAAATTCTGAAATTTCTAGGTGCTTTCAGATTTTTTCTTTTTTTTTTTTTTTTTTTTTCTTAGCATTCCGTTTTTATTTTTCATACAAAATCAGGAAGAAAAAGAAAAACTGGTTTATGTGTAGTATCCATCTGAATAAGAAGCAGAAGCAGTACATGTTCTGGAAAAAAAGTGTAAACAGCTTTTGCTGTTACTATGCAAAGCTTAGCATTCAGATTTTATTTTTCATACAAAATCAGGAAGAAAAAGAAAAACTGGTTTATGTGTAGTATCCATCTGAATAAGAAGCAGAAGCAGTACATGTTCTGGAAAAAAAGTGTAAACAGCTTTTGCTGTTACTATGCAAAGGATATGCACACACACACAGGATTATTCTTGTTTCTCAGTATTACAGGCAAAATAACTATATGGTAGGATTAAAGTCTGTATTACTGTTTTGGAAATGATTTATAGCATTTTCCTATTTCTTTTCTGCCTATCTATTCTGTGTGTTCTTGCAGAATTATTTTTTTTCTTAAATTATTTGTCCTAGCCATATTTCACTACACAGATCCTGGTATTACTTATAAAGGTATTATAAAAAAAACACTGGTTTATAGGAAAGGTAACCTTCAGCTACTTCTAAGTAAACCATTGTTTTTCTAAGAAATTTCTATTTAACATGCCATTATTTCCTTTAACTGTCTCTTCACCCTTATAACAGAATTACACTACTTTTCATATGGTAGCTTTTGTTTTTCTCCCAAGACTCTGCATGGAATAATTTTCATATGAGGGCCAGTGACAAAATCTAATTAGAAAGACATGAGAAAGTTTGATCAAATAGCAAATAAGGTTCTATTCCCCCTTAAGTCACAACAATGCACCTGCTTAACAGTTCTATGAATTCTGTGTATCCATCAAGACATGTTCAGGTTGTCTTTCTAAGCCAATTGCTAAAACAACAATCTTCTCTGTTGTCTGTACCAGTAACTATTCCATCCTTCTTCTGAGTTAATATGTTTGGTCATTACTAATAACCTGACCACATTCCTGGCATATAAAAAACACCCATCAGGCCAGCGGGAAAGTAAGTCAAGGTCTACCTTCTCATCTCTCACCTCTTTTACTTCTCTGTCCTTGGTCACTGTATTTTATTTCGAAGCCAAATTGCAAAGCAAAACTCTACTTTAAGAATTATCACACACTACTCTTGTAAACAATGTGTATAACAAATAGAAGAAATGTCCACACAAGGAACAGCCCAAAAGTCAATGGAAAACACTTGTCTCCACATTAGCTGATGTACTGAAGTATACAGTTCATTTCTCCCCAAGCAGGGCAGGTAGTGTGGATGCTTTTCCC